>NW_028317988.1:10980000-11135798 GCF_062004578.1 Staurois parvus | reverse complement strand
TGTTTCCTCATGTGCGTTTTTTGGCATGTTCTGGTTCGTTTTTTGATGCGTTCCGGTGTGTTTTGGATGCTTTCCGAGTAATTTTTTTCCTCCTTCTTTTTCTTTAATATAAATAGGTACATATGCATTTCAGTGTGTTTTTTGATGTGTTCCGATGCTTTTTTGATGCATTTTACCTCGCTCCAGCACAGTTTTGTACAGAAAAAATGCAGACTGTTCTTTTTTTTTTTTTCCACAACTGGAATGCACTGGAACTGCAAGCACTGATGTGAACTATGACATTAACAGCCATATAACCTATTTTCTGTGCGTTTTGGATGCAGAAAAAAAGCACACTGAAACGCTTGTCGTGCGAAATGGCCCTAAAATTTATCCAATAAAAAAAAAATAATAATACATTTCATCATTAACCTCCCTAGCAGTCTGATTATGTCCATATTTCTGTGCTCAAAGCGGTACATTTTTTTTGCATGGAAATATGTATTTTTTTTATTGTAGGCTGTAATTTTTAGGAATAACTCACTGAAATCTGTCCGAACAAGAGTCTAGTAAACATCCCGGGTATGTTACAATTTGAAACACGAAATCATAAATTATAATATAATAAATAATCATAAAAAATAATAATAATAATACATTTAATTCAATAATATAATCAAACCAAAAACACTGAAATTTGAAATATAGCACCAAGTTCGCACATCACTGAGCTCAGTCGCAAAATCGTTTTCAGTGTCTGATGACGAATTTCACCACGAATCATTATCACTCAATTCTGCAAGTGGTTCTGATTTACTATCACTGTTCTCTAGCCGGTCTAAAACCGCTTTTGACATAAAGGGACGCTTTTGGGACACCATGGACGTTTCTCAGTTTCCAGGCAAAAAGAACAGTAAAAATGCAGGCAGGGCACAGGACAAAGCACTCGGGACAAAATGTATGTGAAATGGTTTGATACAGTAATTATTATTATTATACAGTATTTATAAAGCGACAATAGTTCGCTCAGCGCTGTATAGTTCGCTGCTTACAAAGGGGGACAGAACATGTGACAGAACAATACCAATACAATGCAAAACATGAGGGGATTGAGGGCCCTGCTCTTTCGAGCTTAATACTATGTGATGTTAGTGTATTTAGTGAATGTCACTTTTGTAATTTTCAAATTTCCCGCCGCTCTGTCCCCGTACGTCCTGACGTTGCAGGGAACGGAACCCAGAAGACGGATGCCGGCATCCACCAGAGGACATTGCTGGGGACACTGCAGGAGGGACATCGCGGGAGCGCAGGACAAGGTAAGTGAAGAACAGATCCCGGAGCAGCGCCGCATGGTAAGCCCGAGTGTAGCTCGGAGTTACCGCTTGTGGTACTGAAACTTTACCCCGAGCTACACTCGGGAATACCGCCAGGGAGGCTACATTAGGCCAAATGTATTCTGCTATATGTCTTTGGTAAAAAATAAATAAATCACAGTGATATGTCAGCAGCTTACCCATGTCTGTAGTACATTGTCTCCTAATCACTCTTGGCTTTGTATTGCTCCAAGAACCTCAGAGAATGGTGGCTGGTACCTGTTGCCATATCAGCAAGCGCCAAGTGGTACCAACACCATGCTTTAGTTTATCAAGATTTAGTGAGCTTGAACTTTCCTTATCTTTCCAATCATTTGTTCTTCCCAATTTCCCTTTCATTCTCTCTTTTACATGATTCATATTTTCTTTAGATTCTCTTATCAAGCGTGCAGTGGTGAGTGAATCAGGAATGCTGAGATCTTGTGTATTTTATAAAAACTGACATTGCACAGATGTCTGCCTTTATCAGGGCCAGCAAGGACGCCCTGGTTTATTTTCCAAACCTGGAATTCTTTGCAGTTTCTGAATGTGCTATTTGGTTATTTTAAATATTTGTACATGAATTAAATGAGCCATGAGAGAGTATCTGCTAACCTGAGGCAGCTATTATTGGAGTGATCAAAATTGATTGGTAGAAGGTTTTGTATTGTTAGGCATAGTAGATCTCATTTCTGACAAGTATAGAGCTAGTTTGGACTTGTGGATTTTGAGCACTTCACTGTTTACATATTAGTTACTATTATATTTATTTGTATAATATTTTTTGCTCACATTTAGCGCAACATTTATTTATTTTTTATATGTTGGTTGAGAGGGGATATCCTCTGGTAGTGCTTGCAGCTTTGTATAACATCTATATCTATCTATCTATCTATCTATCCAGTCATATCTGACCCTTGGCGATTGCATGGACCGTCACTCGTAAGCGACTTTTTCCATGAATTCTCTTAGCAGTTATTTTAAAGGGTAGGTTGCCAGGTCTTTCCCCAACCCCTACCATGCAGGAGATCCCGCATGGCCAGGGATGAAACTAGGACAATTTAGACAGGAGCCAATTAACCTACCAGCATGTCTTTGGCGTGTGGGAGGAAACCGGAGTACCCGGAGCAAACCCACACATGCACAAGGAGAACATGCAAACTCCATGCAGGAGGCGCCATGGTTGGGAATTGAACCCATGACTCATTTACTGCACGGCAGACGTGCTAACCACTAAGCCACTGTGCTGCCCTTGTATAACATGGGCGTGGGATATTTCCGCAGTTTATTTAGTTAAAAATGAAATTTTATAGAGCTGGTTTGTTGTATTCTACAGTGGTGATTGTGCGCATGTGCATTAAGGCAGTATTAAAACCAAAAATGTATTCCATAGATGTGGTGATGTGTTCACTTTCTTCCTTTAGGCTATTTTCTTTTCACCTGGTTATCCATCCAGTAAGGTCCCTTTCACACTGACGGTCTGATCGGGTCCTCCTGTCAGTTTTTCAGGCGGACTCAATCGGACCATCCATAGACCTCTATGGACTGGCGGGTATCAGCAGACAAGTGTTCGCTGACACGTGCCGGCATCCGATCCAATCCTGTACACCAAAAACAGACGTTCCCCATCCATCTGCTGGATCGGATTGGATGTCAGTTGAGTGGAACGGACAGGCGGTCTGTCTCCATTCGATTTCCCTATAGAAGACAGCGCCTGTGTCCAGGGGTGTGTTTACCACAAGGCAAACAAGGCATTTGCCTAGGGCAGCAGTTTTTTAGGGGGCAGCACTGGTCTCCAGAAGGAGGGACATGGGGATCAGGTGGGATCCTAGAGAGGCTGTGGGTGTGGGCTGCTTGATGGTATATGCAGAGCCCAATTGTCGTTCCTGGGGATGACCAGAGCTGTGAAGGTGAGTGTCTTTCTTTCTGTCGGGGGGAGATGTTAGTGGAAGACTCTCTTGGGTTGGGGGAGATGGGGCAGGGGTGTTGTTGGTCACTGTCAGGCTCTCTCCGTGGGGGGGGGAGGTCTGGTGTTGGTTGGTGTCAGGCTATCTCCACCCATCAGGGAGGGAGGGTGGGGGTGTCCAATTTTTGTGTTTTTATAGGGCAGCACAAAACCAAATACACCACTGTCTGTGTCTGTGTCCACTCTGCAGGAGCAGAGTGGACACAGACCTGTCATCTGCCTGCACATCAGTCCCTGCCCACAAGGCGCTTACAATCTAGGGTCCCTAACTCGCATTCATACAAACCAGCTCACCGATTTTTCCAGAAGTCTAGACAAAGTCCAGATTAAATTTACGGTTTTACAAAACTAGAGACTGTGTAGCCTTAAAGTGTTACTAAACCCACAACAGTAAAATCAGTCTGTATATGCAGTAAAGCATGCTTGTTATACTCACTGTGGAACCAAAGGGGTTAATCCTCCACATTATGTAAAAAGGATGTTTGATCCTGTATTTATGATCCTCTTCTACTGTCCTCAACCCATCTACTGATAGAACAGAGTCTTGGGGGGGCAAGCTGCACATGCTCAGTTTGGTGTGTCTTGCTAGAGAGGTTTTTTTTTTTTCTTGGGAGAGTGCATGTGATCAGCACAGGGCCAATCAGCGCTGTCCAGACAGAGGTCAGGGATCCTGCAGCCTCGTAGGACAATCAGGGGAGAATGAAAATTCCTCCTACAAGCTGTAAGCAGTGCTCTGCTGGACACTGATAGAAGTCACAAGCTCTAACTCCTGATGAGAAGAGGTATTTAGCAGTTTATATTTACGCCTGTGTGAAGAGGTCAGCTAAAAAGAGACACTAGCAATTTACATGAATGGTCAAAATTACCGGAACTCTTAATTCAGAGAATCCCTATTTCCTTGGGTCTACTGGGCTACTTGAGTTCCATATTAGCTGCATTGCACATTTCATCTTCATTGATTCTTCTATGTCTGGCAAGCATTCCAGGACAGTTTTATGTCTCTTTCTGAGGATAACAAGTACATTTGCTTTCTCTTCATTTGCAATATTGCTATAGATATTATAAGAAGTAGTTTGTATAATTCTTTAAGACTATCGTTTACATAATGTGTTTAATAAAACCTGCTAAACATTAATTTTTTTTTTGCAGTTTGCTACGAGTTAATTTTTTTTCTTTATGAAACCCGCTTTATAATTTTTATTTTGTGGTTTCCGTAACTAAATAAAGCCAACAATAGTTTTATGTTAATAGAAAATAGAGCTTGTGCGCTTATAGATGTGCAATATAATGTGATTTAGTACAAACCAAACATTATTTATTTATTTCAGGTACTTATATAGCGCCGTCAATTTACGCAGCACTTTACATATATATTGTACATTCACATCAGTCCCTAACCCTCAAGGGGTGTACAATCTAAGGTCCCTAACTTACATTCATACAAACACATACTAGAGCCAATTTAGACAGGAGCCAATTCATCTACCAGCATGTCTTTGGAGTGTGGGAGGAAACCGGAGTACCCGGAGGAAACCCACGCAGGCACAGGGAGAACATGCAAACTCCAGGCAGGAGGTGCCATGGCTGGGATTCGAACCAACGACCCTAGTACTGCCAGGCGGAAGTGCTAACCATTTAGCCACTGTGCTGCCGTTAAAACTAATGCAGCAGTCCTGGAAATGTGCAATGCCACCACAATATTAAAAAAAAAAAAAAAAAAAAAAAAAAAAATAATATATATATATATATATATATATATTTTTTTTTTATTTTTATATTGTGGTGGTATTGCACATTTCCAGGACTGCTGCATTAGTTTTAATGTTTTTTTTTGGACCTCGCATCTAAATTATACATATCATATGTGCATATCCTCTATGTATTTTCAGTAGTACTATGATGGTGTGATGTTTGATTTATAGTTGTTTTGAATTTTTTTAAAATACATAGAGGATATGCACATATGACATGTATAATCTATATTCGTGGTCCAAATATATATATTAATAGTTTTACTTTGTATGTACGTTCAGGTTGGTGTAACCAGTTGTTTCTATGTGCTTTTCTTCCAGATTAAAGAGATGGGGGAATATTTCAAGCACCACTTGCTGCAGTCCAGACACAGAGGGGCTTTTGAGCTGGCTTACGTTGGCTTTGTGAAGCTTACAGATATGCTGATTGGGTAAGGAGCGGTGTTGTTATCACCGACACCTAAAGTGTGTTAAACTTTGATCGGTATTATTCAGCGATTAATGTTATTTTTAATCCAAGTTAAAGTTGCCTTTATGGTCATTTTCTCTGTCCTGAGCAGCCAGCAAAGACAAGAAATTATCAGGGAATCCCTATAAAAGGGGAACACATTTCTAGGTTGAAAGAGTGCATTATATGTAGGATGGATGCTGACCATGACACCGATGAAAGAGAGTATTCAGTGTCCATTATGAAGCCGAGCTATCAAGACCCCTCGGTGTAATGACGTAGTGACAGATTAAGCACACACATCTCTCAGTTTACAGTCTCATAATCACTTATAATAAAGGCTATGGAGACATGCTGTCCATGCCTTTCTGCTCTGCTTCTGAAAGAGTTTTCGGCATGTATTCACTGCATTTTTAGAGTAAACCTGTAATAAGGGAGCTCCTTCAGCCCCTCTCGGTTGACTGGTTGTTATGTTGGGTTTATAGATTCTACTAGTGTCTACTTCCCAAGTCCCTGACCCAGAACCACTGTGCAGATCAAGGATTCTGTCTGTGTGTGTGTAAGCTACTATGTATTACATTTTTGGTTTGGGGTTTAATAGTACTTTAATAATCAGCCATAATTATTAAATAGCCTCATTATTATCAAATAGCATTTTATCTCTAGGACACTATTCCAGTCTCTGAGATTACAATGTATTTGGGACAGAAGTTGGTTGTTATTTGTTCATCTCTGACAGTCATATAGAACTTTCATAGGGAGCGGTTTCAGATAAAACTTCTAAGGCCAAACTTCAATCCAAACCAGTAAATTCCTATTAGATCAACATTTAACTAATACTTGGCTTCCTTATCACAGATGATTGCCAGAAAAAACTACTTTTTTCCTAAACTGCGGTCAGTGTGGAATCGCTGCAGATAATTATTTCAGGAAAATTGAGTTTTACAATGTAGTGTATAAAGTAAATATGTATTTCAGTTAAAGTGTTACTAAACCCAGGACTCTGCATTCACTATATCTGGTCTCCCAGGACCCTGCATTCACTATATCTGGTCTTCCCGGACCCTTCATTCACTATATCTGGTCTCCCCAGAGCCTGCATTCACTATATCTGGTCTCCCCGGACCCTGCATTCACTATATCTGGTCTCCCAGGACCCTGCATTCACTATATCTGGTCTCCCAGGACCCGGCATTCACTATATCTGCTCTCCCAGGACCCTGCATTCACTATATCTGTTCTCCCCGGACCCTGCATTCACTATATCTGGTCTCCCAGGACCCTGCATTCACTATATCCACTCTCCCCGGACCCTGCATTCACTATATCTGTTCTCCCCGGACCCTGCATTCACTATATCTGGTCTCCCAGGACCCTGCATTCACTATATCTGGTCTCCTATAGTAAACAGAACATGGAAATGCAATTATTTTAGTAAATATAAACGCCTAAATACCGCTTCTCATCAGCAGTATATAGCGACTTCTATCAGTGTCCAGCAGAGAACTGGTTAAAGCTTGTAGGAGTAGTTTTCATTCTCCTCTGATTGTCCTATGAGGCTGCATAACCCCTGACCTTCTGTTTGAACAGCGCTGATTGGCCCTGCGCTGATCACATGCACTCTCCAAAGAAAAAAAAAACTCTCTAGCAATACACACCAAACTGAGAATATGCAGTTTGCCCCCAAGGCTCTGTTTTTTCAGCAGATGGATTGGGGAAGGTAGAAGGAAGACAGGATCAAATAGTCTTTTTACACAATGTGGAGGATTAACTCCTTAGGTTCCACACTGAGTATAACAAGCATGCTTTACTGTATATACTGTTGTGGGTTTAGTACCTTAGATTGTACGCTCCTTGAGGGTTAGGGACTGATGTGAATGTACAATATATACAGCTGTGTTCAAAATAATAGCAGTGTGTTGAAAAAAGTGAATAAAGCTCAAAATCCTTCTAATAGCTTTATTTCCATACACACAAATGCATTGGGAACACGACACATTCTATTCCAAATCAAAACATGAAGAAAAATAGATCAAATTTGTGTTGTTCCTCTAAAAATATTGAAGAAAAGTGAATATTAGACTGTTCAAAAAAATAGCAGTGTTTGTATTCTTCTTTACAAACTCAAACATTCACTATATAAACTGAAAAATGTTTGAAGATTTTGCTTTCCTTTGAATCACTTAATGAATATTTGGTTGTAGTCGCACTGTTTCTGAGAACTGCTGTACATCTGTGTTGCATGGAGTCAACCAACTTCTGGCCCCTGTGAACAGGTATTCCAGCCCAGGATGATTGGACGACATTCCACAGTTCTTCTCTATTTCTTGGTTTTGCCTCAGAAACTGCATTTTTGATGTCACCCCACAAGTTTTCTATTGGATTAAGATCCGGGGATTGGACTGGCCACTCCATAACGTCAATCTTGTTGGTCTGGAACCAAGATGTTGCACGTTTAGTGGTGTGTTTGGGGTCGTTGTCTTGTTGGAACACCCATTTCAAGGGCATTTCCTCTTCAGCATAAGGCAGCATGACCTCTTCAAGTATTCTGATGTATTCAAACTGATCCATGATCCCTGGTATGCGATAAATAGGCCCAACACCGTAGTATGAGAAACATCCCCATATCATGATGCTTGCACCACCATGCTTCACTGTCTTCACAGTGTACTGTGGCTTGAATTCAGTGTTTGGGGGTCATCTGACAAACTGTCTCCGGCCACTAGACCCAAAAAGAACAATTTTACTTTCCTCAGTCCACAAAATGTTGCGCCATTTCTCTTTAGGCCAGTCAATGTGCTCTTTGGCAAATTGTAACCTCTTCAGCACGTCTTTTTTTCAACAGTGGGACTTTGCGGGGGCTTCTTGCAGATAGCTTGGCTTCACATAGGCGTCTTCTAATTGTAACAGTACTCACAGGGAACTTTACACCTTCTTTCATCTTCCTGGAGCTGATTGTTGGCTGAGTCCTTGCCATTTTGGCTATTCTTCTCTCCATTCGAATGGTAGTTTTTCGCTTTCTTCCACACCTTTCAGGTTTTGGTTGCCATTTTAAAGCATTTGTGATCATTTTAGCTGAGCAGCCTATCATTTTCTGCACTTCTTTATATGTTTTCCCTTCTCCAATCAACTTTTTAATCAAGGTACGCTGTTCTTCTGAACAATGTCTGGAACGACCCATTTTCCTCAGAATTTCAGAGAGAAATGCACTGTAACCAGCATGTACAACATTTGCTGCCTTCCTTCCTTAAATAAGGGCAATAATTGCCACCTGTTTTTCAAAGAATGAATGACCTCACTAATAGAACTCCACACTGCTATTACTTTGAACATGCCCCTTTCAATTAGTGAATCAATTACACAGAATCAGCAGCATGCATGTCATGACTGTTGGGTCTGTTGGATTTCTATTACTCTACTACACCTGCTAGTAAATTATTTGCCATGTAGAAATATCATTTCTACCAAAAACAGGGATTGATCCGGTTAGTGATGTCTGACTGCTATTGTTTTGAAAACAACTGTATGTAAAGTGCTGCGTAAATTGACGGCGCTATATAAGTACCTGAAATAAGTAATAATAGTAACACTTTAATATTAGTAATCAATCCGAAAAGTGGAACTTTTGTTTGCCTATACAAGACACAGCTACAGGTTCACTTTAACTACTTGCCATCTGGAAGGTTTTAACCCCTTCATGACCAGACCATTTTTGCTATTCAGCTCTGCGCTACATTAACTGACAATTGCACGGTCATGCAACACTGTACCCAAATGAAATTTTGATTTTTTTTTCCTCACAAATTGAGGAAAAAAAATCTCTTGATGGTATTTGATCACCATTGAGTGTTTTTTATTTTCTGTTCTATAAACTTTCTGTCATAAAAAATATCCAATAAAATTTTTTTTTTTAAATTACATTTCTTCATAAATTTAAGCCAAAATGTATTCTGCTACATGTCTTTGGTAAAAAAAAAAAAAAATCCCAATAAGTGTATATTATTTGCTTTCCATGAAAGTTCTAGCGTCTACAAAGAATGTATATATTCTAAAAGTTTTTATACTAGTAATGGCAGTGATCAGCAACTTATAATGGAACTGCGATAGTGTGGCGGGTAAACTGACGCTAGCTGAGACTGGCTGGGGGTACACTAACTGACATCAGTAAAATCCACTCACCTGGTGGTTCACGATCCTCCTTTGAATGTTCACTGAGCAGTGAATGCGCAGCTCAATTTATTTTCTGGAGCAGTGCCTGTGTGCTCAGATGACATAATTTCTGCGCATGCATGGGATCGGCGTCATCCCCCATCGGAAAATCAAGACAGAGAAAGGTGGGGACAAGACACCAGTGCCGGCAAGGGATCTCATGGTCACTGGGCCATTGCAGCTAAGGTGAGTATTCCTGCCTCCAGTTCCATTTTGAGTATTATAGAGGGTAAGTTAGTACTTCATGTATGTATTATCAGGAATAGCTAACACAGTAGTAAGCCATTTGAACAAGTCAGTAAGCCCCTCCCCCCTTCCTCAGCACCCATCTAATGTAGTGAGGTTCTATAAGATCATCTTTGTATTTTTCAGTAAGCCACTGCTGTTCACCTTTATTGTCTAGTCACAGACTGGAGGATGGAGAAGACTTTAAGTGTTAAAGAACTGAAGCAAAGCAATTCTCAGAACTGGATGGTCAACATTACATTTTTTTAGCAAGTAAAACAGCTCTCTTAGGCCTCATTCACATGGGTGTACGTAAAGTGGTTGTAAACCTCAGACATGAAACATGAACAAAAGCATATCCCGCTATAGTGTGTACTTGTCCCAATTAAGAGCACTAAGTGTCATTTCTGTCTGCTGCCTCCTTCCTCTGTTATCTGACACCAAGAGAAAAAAAGGTGACGGGGAGGGACCTCCAGCACACAGCTTGTAATTGACAGCCTTGGCTCTGTTCCTGTGAGCTGTGTCAAAGGTAGTGTGTGTCATTTCTCTCCTCTACAGTGTGTAACTTCCCTGTTTTGAGAGCGCTCACACAAGCTTTATAAATTCTAGACCTTAAACGGATGTAGAGAAGAGAGAACTGCAGATAAACAGGTACAACTTATGCAGGACGATGTGTTGCATCTCTGTGTATCATTTCACTGGGTATATGTAAGGGCTTACAACCACTTTGATGTAATTTTCAAAGTCATTTTTATTCTTTTTCATCTACAACATAATAGACTAATTCCTGGTGATCCTGTCATGAAGGTCCTTGTTCAGGCACTACCAGTTATACAGAGACAACACTCTAGACTGGTCTGTCAGAAGTAAGATACAACAAATGATTTAAAGAAAGAATCAAGACAACTGTTTAGGGTACACATTGCCTTAAACCAGCTAAATGGCAACCAGTTCGGTCATTCAGATTTGCTTTACATTACTTGAGACAGACTGGACATACAAAATTTAAAGGGTTGCAAAACCTTTCCCAAAAAAAGGGGTGTTGATAAAAAAAAAGAGAAAAATGGTGACGTGGAGGGATCTCCAGCAGATTGACAGCCTCAGCTCTGTTCCTGTGTGCTGTGTGAAGGGGTGTGTGTCTCTTCCCTCCAATCAGCTCTCAGAACTCTCCGAACTGAGCTCTGCAGAGTGTCATTTCAGCTCTCCACCCCTTTTTTTTTTTCCTGACAGCTCAGACAAGCTTTATAAATTCTGAGCTTTCAGAGAAGCCTGCAGATAAACAGGTATGTAGGAGGATTTGTTTCCATCTCTGTGCATGACCTGAGGCCAGTCAGTTCGCTGAGTATACAGTATGTAAAGGTTTACAACCACTTTAAGTGTACAGCCATGTGAGGGCCGTGTTTTGCCTTCCCAGGATGCACAGGTGTTCTGTACAACTATTTGAAGGCAGTCCCATTCATGGCAATTGGAAGGCAGTGGCTGTGCAGACACAACCGCTACTCCCAGTCTGACATTCACACATATACATACTAGGGATCCAGTTAACCCACCAGCATGTTTGTGGAATGTGGGAGGAAACTGACACAGGCACAAGGAGAACATGCAAACCCCAGGCAAGTAGTGCCGTGGCTGAGATTTGAGCTGATGACCCTTTTGCTGCCAGGCAGAAGTGCTAACCGCTTAGCCACTGTGCTGCCTATGAATGAGACTGCCTACACTCAGATGCACGGAACACATGATCATCCTGTGCAGGCAAAACAAGGCCCTCACGTAGTGTTACTAAACCCAGGACCCTGCATTCACTGTATCCGGTCTCCCACAGTACACAGAACATGGAAATGCAATTATTTCAGTAAGTATAAACTGCTAAATACCTTTTCTCATCAGCAGTATATAGCAGTCTTATGACTTCTATCAGTGTCCAGCAGAGCACTGGCTAAAGCTTGTAAGCGGAGTTTTCATTCTCCTCTGACTGTCCTATGAGGCTGCAGGACCACTGACCCTCTGTCTGGATAGTGCTGATAGGCCCTGTGCTGATCACACTCTCCAAAGGAAAAAAAAACTCTCTAGCAATACACACGAAACTGAGCATGTGCAGTTTTCCTCCAAGGCTATGTTTTATCAGAAGTTGGATTGGAGACAGTGAAAGAAGTGGAGGATCAGAGAAGACAGAATCAAACAACCTTTTTACACAATTTGGAGGATTAAACCCCTTAGGTTCCACGGTGAGTATAACAAGCATGCTTTGCTGCATCTACAGACTGCTTGTACTGTTGTGGGTTTAGTAACACTTTTAAATCCTTCACGCCTAAGGGTAAAACAAATCTTAATGCACAATTTTGCAACTTTGACATGTGTTATTAAAACCATACATATCATCACAACTACTTTGTACATCCTGGTGAATTATACCGCATTTTTTTCAGGACAAATGGGCTTTTATTTGGTGGTAAATGGTAATGGGTTGTAAGCTCTACGAGCAGGGCCCTCATATTCCTTCTGTACTGAAATGTATTGTAATTGTACTGTGTCCTGTGTCCCTTATATTGTAAAGCGCTGCGCAAACTGTTGCCGCTATATAAATCTTGTATTCAGGGGCGGACTGACAACTCATGGGGCCCCTGTGTCCTTGACCAAACTCAAAAAAGCCTATGAAAAAGGTACCAGGGGCATCTCATGGGGCCCCCTACTGACCCCGGGCCCTCGGGCAGTGCCCGAGTTTCCAAATGGTCAGTCCGCCCCTGGTTGTATTATAATAATAATAATGGATATCTCCTGATTTTTATTTTATTATCACAGGAAAACTGGCCCAAAATAGTAAAAAAAAAATATTTTTTTAAATTTATCTTTGTGTTTTTTGTTATTACCTTCACCTACCACCAAAGAACAACCCAAAATAAATTTTCCAGCTCTTGGCGATCTCAGCGATACCATATATGTGCGCATTTTGTGCTTTTTTTTTTTTACCAATTTTAAAAATAAATCCTGACCTTGACCTTGACCCAAACACCCTGGCAATGAACTAGATCAAACCTTGATCTAGGTATTTTTTAATTTTTTTAATTATTTATCTTTTTTTTTTTTTTTTATTCAAACATTTTTTTTTTCTTTATGCCGTTCATAGAATAAAAAAAAAAACAAGGGGGGTGGGCTATACAGTGACTGATCACTGTGATAGCCAAGCAGTGACTATCACAGCGATCATGTGACCCGGAGTTGGGAGTCCCGGGTCCCGATCGTTAGAACGGGACCCGGGGCTCTAAGTGACACCACGGTCTTTGTGCATGAAAAAAAGCCCAGTCCTATGAGGCCGCGTATTTGTGTGACATCGGCGCGAAGGGGTTAAGTATGCCCATTTTAACCACTTCCAGACCGGACACTTTTACCCCCTTCCTGTCCAGGGCAATTTTCAGCTTTCAGCGCTATCACACTTTCAATGATAATTGCGCGGTCATGCAACACTGTACCCAAATGAATATTTTACCATTTTTTTGAGACAGATAAAGCTTTATTTTGGTGGTATTTATTCACCGCTGGGATTTTAATTTTTTTTGCTATGTAAATGAAAAGTCCAAAAATTTTGAAAAAAAGTGTTTTTTTTGTAACATTTTGCAAATAAATAATATTTCATCATAAATCTTTGCCAAAATTTATTCCGTTATCTTTTTAGTAGAAAAAAAAAACCCAAAGTTTATAATCAAAAATTATAATTTTTAAACTTTTTTTTACATTTTTATATTATTTTTTATTTTTTTTTTTTTTACATACTGTCACCCTAGCAGTACAGTGTCACCATGGTGACACTGTACTACTTGTGGGGGGTGATGAAGATTTTTTTTTTTTTTTTTTTTTTTTTTTACACTGATTGCTTTTACACCCATATAGGATGTAAAAGCAACCATTTCTCTTTCTCTCTGTGTGCATTCTTGCACTCATTGAGAAGTACTGAGTGAGCTGAGTGATTGGTCACAGCTTGTCACATGGTACAAGGGTGTTGTGAATAGCCTTGTATCATGTGACCTCTGTGATCATTCACAGATTTCACACGTAGTAAGCAATGATGTCACAAGTGACATCTTGCTTACTACTTTGCATGTGATCACTGATTGGCCAATCAGTGATCACATGATCGGGACCTCGTACAGAGGTCCCGTCCGACGATCGGTGTTTCACAGCGGGCACCGGATCGCGGTGCTGCGCGCTCCGAGGTAGTGCGCACAAGCAGGGTGCGGGGAGGCCGTTTATAAACGGCCACCCGACCCTGCAGTGCCACCGTCTGGCTGTTTATATACAACGGCCGGTCGGGAAGTGGTTAACAAGACCTATGTATTTCATCTTTGTTTTAGCTGTTTGCCTGGAATTTTTAGAAAACGAAGGTATTATAACCAGTCTTCACCCCTCGCAGGTTCAGAACAATGAAAGTTGTTGAATGGTCGCTATAGGTAAAACGCTGTTCATATGGTTCTTTGTTTTATCAAATAAGCGTCTGTTTTTTGCTGCATCTGGATAAAGAGGCTGTGAAAAGAGCGCTCTATTTTTACTGCTGGCCTGCTTGAACTAGAATACTCCCCGGAGCTTCATCAATCAGTTGTACAATTCTAGGAAATCACATGTTTGAATTTTCCTTTTTCTTTTCTCCCTGTAGTCACTAAAAGCTAGAGAAAAACAAGCCTGTTCTGGCTACGGCTCGACTTGCCCTTAAAGCCACATAAATCTGCACGTATGTCTGAAGAAGGGGCACTTGAGTGGAGAGGGAAGGAAATCACCTTCTTCTGCTTCTCACGTGCGTTGCACAATGCAGGAAGGGATCCACGTTTGCTGATTTTTGTGTGGCAGGGTTCCAATGTGCAATCCATTAATTCTGCACCCAAGCTGCTATAAATTTTCTTGAAAATGGCGGAGCAGACCTGTGATGTAGGCCTCAGGCGTTGATTCACAGCTCCGAATTGTACACTTACTAATCTTTGGCATGAAAGTTTAACGGCTAGCTTGGTACAAGCTTCCTCTAATGGCCTTGACCTTTGATCTCCAGTAGAAGATACTGGGCCGACAAATGACAAACTGCTTGTGAGTGATCTGAATTTTGCTAGATTTACCTGAAAAATTCTGAATGGCATTCCAGACCTCTTCTTTTATGCTTTCCATTTCATCAAATGATTTTGAAAAAAAAAAACTATAACTATTTTTAGTTATGCAAAGCTTGAAAAAAATGATTAAATGGTTAATGCACCTTTACCAAAAAAAAACCTATATGGGTAAGGGATGCCTGTAAATAAAAACAGTGCAGCTTTGACCAAATTTAAAGTGTTACTAAACCCACAACAGTAAAATCAGTCTGTATATGCAGTAAAGCATGCTTGTTATACTCACTGTGGAACCTAAGGGGTTAATCCTCCGCATTGTGTAAAAAGGCTGTTTGATCCTGTCTTCTCTGATCCTACCCTTCTTCCACAGTCCCCAATCTATCTTATGATAACACAGAGCCTTGGGGACAAGCTGCACATGCTCAGTTTGTGTGTACTGCTAGAGAGGTTTTTTTTTTCTTAGGAGAGTGCATGTGATCAGCACAGGGCCAATCGGCACTGGTCAGACAAAGGGTCAAGGGTCCTCCAGCCTCATAGGACAATCAATCAGAGGAGAATGAAACTCCTCCTACAAGCTTTAACCGCATCCCAACCACCCTATAGCAGAAATACTGCTACAGGGCGGGAGGGCTGCACAAAATCATATATATATATATATATATATATATATATATATAATATACATGATTTTGTATTTCTGGGTAGGGGACGTGTGCCGCCTTATCTGCGTTGCCACTGGCAGCTTCAGCTGTCTATACCAGAGAACGGCGAGGAACAGTGACACTGCTGAGCAATACAAAGCAGCATGCTTACATAGTAAAACAGGACACAACACATAATGTGAAACACACACAGTTAACCCTTTGATCACCCCAGATGTTAACCACTTTTTGCCCAGTGTCATTATACAGTGATCAGTGCTAATAAAAAGCACTGACACTGTACTAAGTGTCACTGGGGATGCCAGACCCCACTAAGACACTCCCAGCTGATTCAAACCCCCTTGCATGCGCTCTCCCTCACCTAACACAGTAATGCTATGATGAGGAGATAGTGAACCACCCATGTGCAGAGGTTTGAGAGCTTGCTTTTGTGATGATTGGGATGAGCAGTAACGGCCGGGAGTGTCTTAGCAGCATTCTAGTAAGAAGGCAAGATGGGACGAAGCTTCAGTTTCTCAGTAAGACTTTGAGAGGTAAATAAATGGCTTGCACCTATAGCAGGTGCATTATCCAACTTTATTTTTTGTTTATTACAGGTACTGATATAGCGTCGTTAATTTACACAGCACTTTACATACACAGTTAGGTCCATATATATTTGGACACAGGCACAATTTTCATACTTTTGGCTCTGTATGGCACCAGAATAAATTAAAACTAAACAATCCAAATGAATTTGAAGTGCAGATTTTCAGCTTTAATTCAAGGGGTTGAACATAAATATTGAGTACAAATTTTAAGAACTGCAACCATTTTTATACACAGTCCCTCCATTTTCAGGGGCTCAAATGTAATTGGACAAATGAATATAATCATAAATAAAATGTTCATTTGTAATATTTTGTTGAGAATCCTTTACTGGCAATGACTGCCTGAAGTCTGGAACCCATGGACATTACCAAAGACTGAGTTTCCTCCTTTCTGATGCTTTGCCGGGCTCTAACTGCAGCTGTCTTCAGTTGTTCTTTGTTTGTGGGTTTTTCTGCCTTTAGTTTTGCCTTCAGCAAGTAAAATGCATGCTCAATTGAGTTGAGATCAGGAGATTGACTCGGTCATTGCAGAATATTCCACTTCTTTTCCTTCAAAAGCTCCTGGTTTGCTTTTGCAGTGTGTTTTGGATCAGTGTCCATCTGTACTGTGACGTGCCGTCCAATCAACTTTGCTGCATTTGGGTGAATCTGGGCTGACAGTATATCTGTAAACATTTTCAGAATTCATCCGGCTGCTTCTGTCACATCATCAATAAACACCAATGACCCAGTGCCACTGGAAGCCATGCATGCCCATGCCATCACACTGCCTCCACCATGATTTACAGATAACGTTGTATGCTTTGGATCATGAGCTGTTCCAAGCCTTCTCCAAACTTTTTTTCTTCCCCTCATTCTGGTACAGATTAATCTTAGTTTCATCCATCCAAAGAATTCTTTTCCAGAACTGATTTGGCTTTTTTAGATGTTTTTGGCAAAGTCTAATCTTCTGGCTTTTCTATCCTTCAGGTTTATGAATGGTTTGCACCTTGTGGTGAACCCTCTGTATTTGCTCTTGTGAAGTCTTCTCTTGATTGTAGACTTTGACAATGATACGCCCACCTCCTGGAGTGTGTCCTTCACTTGTCTGGATGTTGTGAATGGGTTTTTCTTTACCATAGAGAGGATCCTGCGATCATCCACCACTGTTGTATTCCGTGGATGTCCATGCCTTTTTTATGTTGCTGAGCTCACCAGTGCGTTCTTCTTTCCTCAGAATGTACCAAACTGTTGATTTGGCCACTCCTAATGTTGCTGCTATCTCTCTGATGGATTTGTTTCATTGTTGAAGCTTTACAATGGCTTGTTTCACTTGCATGGACAGCTCCTTTGAACACATGATATCAGGTTCACAGCAATAAATTGCAAATGCAAATACCACACTTAGAATCAACTCTAGACCTTTTACCTGCTTAATTGATGAAGAAATAACGAAGGAGTAGCCCAGACCTGGCCATCAAACAGCTTTTGATTCAATTGTCCAATTACTTTCGGTCCCTTGAAAAAGGGGGGTGGTGGCTACTCTTAAGAGCTGTAATTCATAAACCTTTCCTCCAATTTAGATGTACATACCCTCAAATTAAACCCGAGAGTGTGCACTTTCAGCCCATATCCATTATATAACTATAGCTTGAAAATGTTTTTGTAAATACCTGAAAAAAAACTAAAATTGTGCCTATGTCCAAACATATATAGACCTAACTATATAATGCACATTCACGTCAGTCCCTGCCCTAGACAGGATCCAATTAACCTACCAGCATGTCTTTGGTGTGTGGGAGGAAGCTGGAGTACCCAGGGGAAACTTTAGTCAAAGCTGCAGTTTTTATTTTTGTTTTTTTTTTATATATCTACACCCCTTTTTTTGGGAAAGGCTTTGCAACCCTTTAAGTTTTGTATGTCCAGTCTGTCTTGCGCACTTTAAAGCAAATCTGAATGACTGAACTGGTTGCCATTTAGCTGGTTTAAGGCAATGTGTACCCTAAACAGTTGTCTTGATTCTTTCTTTAAATCATTTGTTGTATCTTACTTCTGAGAGACCAGTCTAGAGTGTTGTCTCTGTATAACAGGGAGTGTCTGAACAAGGACCTTCATGGCAGGATCACCAGGAATTAGTCTATTATGTTGTAGATGAAAAAGAAAAAAAATGACTTTGAAAATTACATCAAAGCGGTTGTAAGCCCTTACATATACTCAGTGAAATGATACACAGAGATGCAACACATCTTGCTGCATAAGTTGTACCTGTTTATCTGCAGTTCTCTCTTCTCTACATCTGTTTAAGGTCTAGAATTTATAAAGCTTCTGTGAGCTTTCTCAAAACGGGGCAGAGAGCTGAAGTTACACACTGCAGAGGAGAGAAATGACACACACCACCTTTGATACAGCTCACAGGAACAGAGCCAAGGCTGTCAATTATAAGCTGTGTGCTGGAGGTCCCTCCCCGTCACCTTTTTTCTCTTGGTATCAGGAAAACTTCTAAGAAGTGATTCACACTGATAACAGAGGAACAAGGCAGCAGACAGAAATGACACTCAGTGCTCTTAATTGGGACAAGTACACACTATAGAGGGATATGCTTTGTTCATATGTCATGTTTGAGGTTTACAACTACTTTAAGTTGTTAAGGATTATATTTAAGATTTTAGTGATTGTAATTAGATGTAAAATTTTATCTGTGCTCCTCCAAATGTGAAAAACAAAACTGATTTCCAGTTATGTTAATGCATTTCCTTTAAATGAATGCTTACTGTTTCCATATCTTTAATGGGATCCTGTTTTGAAATATGGGGGCTCCTTAAAATGCTAGTTAAATGGTTGTTTTGCTGACTCACTGGCTTCTTGAATAAATCCTGGAAAATAGTTCTTACTCTGTTGGTTGCATGCTTGCTTCGGGTCAGTGAAAGTATTGAAACCATAAACTTGGCAGGAACTTAGCAGTTTCAGAAGGAGGTCATTAGTGAAAGCAGCCATCTTTTTTTTTTTTCCTTCCGAAATGGGTGACGTTAGAGTTACTTGCTTGCTTGTATGTAAAATGTAAGTTGCCGATTTTTCTTTGATGTGTCTTCATGAGCAGAGCAGCACTCAGCTTGGAAGAGTGTACGGTGGCACTGGGAGTCAAGTCAGGTGCATTGTACATTGAGGAGAGAGATGACCTAATTAGTAGTTTTCTGCACCTTCATTCTCCAATCACAGTCTAGAAGTGTGGGGATCAAAACACAGGTCACCAACCTGACTGCTGACTAGTTGTGTTGTGTGAACCTCAGGATCACAGTTAGAAGCCTACCTGCTCAACACTTTTTGTTTTTTTTTTCCATACAGTGCATCAGTACGCAAACCCTTTTGTCATTAAAGTGGACCTGCACTTTTCTTTGATACTTTATCTAGTAATGCTTCTTCAGCTCCCCTTTACTGCATTCACAAATATATATATATTTTTCTTTTACAAATTAAAAGAAGGTGAGAATGCTGTAGCCCCAGCTGCCTACAGCATTATGGGATACTCACACCATGTATCCCAGGAGGCTTCCGGGCAGTCTACACCACACTGCTTATGTGCTGCGCACGTCATCGGGGGCTGGCTGCAAGAATCAGGGAGAGTCAGCCAGCTCTCTTTTATGATGTAAGAGGAAAATAAGGCAGCGTGGGACCCAGTGTGCGCAGTGGATCGGTATGTTTGTTTTTTGAAGACAACCCAGCAGGCAAAGTAAAAAAAATTGAGATGGAATGAAGTTTTCCTTTAATCATCTGATATGGGAACCGTTTTTACTTATCTTTTTGTAATGCAGGGAAGATTCCCATACACACTTATGTCTGGCTCCTTGCTGCATTTCACTAAGGCAGCCCATACATTAGTCGTCTTTTTTTTTTTTTTTCACGCAACCAGCAGGTTGAACGAAAGAAAATGATTCGGTTCCCCCATCCACACTCAATCACTCCCACTGAGGTATTGTATTCTAACAGAAGGGAAACTTCTGCCAGAATACGCTGATCAACGCTGCCTGCTATAGCCGGCGAAGCTGATCATGCAGAAACTTTCCAACAGGTTGGTTGTAAAGAAGTTGTTCAAAAGTTGACTTCAGTACAACCAGCTTGCCCTTACATGGATCAAAATTTGCTGAACTGGCCGATTTTTGATCCATGTATGGCCAAGGTTAGTGAAAGCCTAATGAATCAAAGTGTCATTACTGAATTAGGTAGTGTTCATAACATCCACAATCAGATTCAGGAATAGACCCATCCATCTCATTTGTGAATCAGTTCTCTGGAATCTGTCAGCTGTTACATAACATTTACATTAAGGTACAGTAAATTGGATAAGCAGTAGTGGATACTTCTGCTCTGTAAGCCTAGTAAAGTGCGGGGACTAAATTGGTTTGGTGTACAGAAGGGAGCGACCTTTGGTGAACATCACCTGTGTGGTGACTTCTCTTATAGTCCAAGGAGGACACAGGTTGAAGATGTTCTCTTCCTCCTAATGTTCTACAGCCATGTAGCAACAGCAAGTGAGAGAATCCAAAGAATATGCACATTTATATCATCAGCTAATGCTGGTAATATATACATATAATTTTGAGCAGCATATGCAGCTGTTCTGTTTGGAGGTTTACGGGAAGTAAAACGTACCTCAGTGTAACACATTGTTTGAGTCCTCTTTTGTTAAAATTAATCTGCTTTTTATGGATATTTAGAGCCATTTATATGGTTTAGACATGTTCCTGCTTGCGGTCTACTTAGAAATTCCAAAGATTTATTTAGAATATAAAATAAATGAAATGGGTCAACAATTGGAAGGAGCGCCAGACGTGTTGAGACATCAACCTCCTAAATGTTTCTTCTCATTTACATCTCTGTGTCGCTGTGCCAAGTGATGATCCCCAGTGGTGAGGTTGCACATAGAGACATGTTCTGGCTCATTAAATTGCTTTAACGGTGCAATATAATTTACCACCTTTTAACAAAGAAGAGAATAAAATAATGTTTTCGGTAACAATTAGGGCTGTAACGGCTGCGTTGTATGGGTGAGTGGAAACCCAGTTTCTGCATTCCAGACAGTTTTCAGAAAATGTTAAATTTTATATCTTGTAGCTAATATACATCACCAATATTTATGCTATCTTTAGGACTGACAGCTAATGGTGCTCATAAATAGATTAGTCTTGGGCCATGATCTAATGTCTACAGGTCAGGTCCTAACAATAGGGATCGAACAGTTTAGAGAATTGTGCCTGATCACCATGGCAGCCTTGCCAGCTGAAAATTTGTCTTGCAGATTAGTCATTTATTCTGGTTCCATCTTTGTGGCTTAAAGAGTAACTCCACTGTTGATGAGGAAAAAAACATTCCCCTATGTGTGACCTATGCACATTGTAGGGATTCCTACCTTTTGTTATTCTGAAGAAATAGCTGTTTGTGTCTATGTGCAGAGTGAATCTGTATGGGAATGGTTTTATATTTATCAGTCAGCTGCTGCAACCTGCAGGGCTATAATGAGGAAATTGGCAGGGTCTGCTTCCCTGTAGATGTGATTTCCCTTTTTGGAGTATCTCACCAAAAATGACATTTTTGTAGCAGATGATGCCAAAAATCTGACTTCTATATTAATGGCAACTTTGGGAATTCCAGGAAAACTCCGGACACGAACTTGAGGAAAACAAGCATTTTATTTACCAGCTGGTTGATCTAGCCAGACTCGTGTCTGCAAGCTAAGTGCCTTGAAAAGCATCTTACATGGTGTATAAATCAAGAATTACATCACAATGCATATATTTCTCTTTACGTTTTGTATCTTTTAAAATACATTCTGAGCAGTTCAAATTTAGATAAAATATCACCAACTGAAAGTTAGAGTGTCAGCTGCTAGACTGGAATACATTGTTCCACTGGAAATGAGGGGGATGAAGTGAGCTGATGACCTGGTTCTGTAAACAGATGCTTTTAGAAATGTTAAAGCTTAAAGGGGAACTCTGCAATATTTGGGTGCTGCCATACTATCCTAGTGCAGACTTTTGGGAAAATGAATGAGCCAATCACACAAGCAGGAAATTACATTTTCAGGGGACTTTCTGTACACCGTCTGTGTACAGAACACCTCCTGCATTGCAGAAATTAAATCTCAATGTGACCAGTGTAAGAAACTATCAACGCCACTAGATCGTGCTAAATGCAGAATTGTAACTAAATACAATTATATTGTAAATAATATAAATACCCTTGCTGCCACTATATAATCATCAAAATAAATGAATATAAAACCACAGTGAATTGGTGAAAAAGTGGCCATACACTTCACAGTGCCCAAACATATCATAAAAGATGCTGAAATAATAAATTGATATTATCAACATATTATCCCAGCTTTTTCATCTTATATCTTCAAGATATCTTCCAGTGGAAAATAAATATATATATATATATATATATAAAAAATAAAATTACACCCAAAAAAATCAAGTGTTCAAATCAACCCCACTATAGTGAACAAAACAATGACAGCGATGAAACATAAAGTCCAGTGATATAAAAAATAGTAAAAGTCCAGTGGTAAATATGTCCAGTGATGAAAGTCATACAGTGTTAAAAAAACACACACACAGTGATCACAGTGCGCCCCCACTCGGATGTGCACTCACCAGTGTTATAATGTCCTCTGCCTTTGGTATACAGAAGAGGGCTTCAACTGGTAAGTACTGGGAGTTCCTCAAACTTAGCTCATTCAATGAACAAATGCCAGGGTTATTCAGGTATCCACTCCATTATTACTCCATAATCCACCATATCATGAAAAAAAGAACAAAACCCGCTCCACTGGTGTAATACCCAAGATATATCGATTTATTACTTCAAGTATTGTACTTATAATGTATGAAATCAAAACAAGCCCATAGTGAAAGTAAAAGTGATCAGCAGGGACCGCTGGGTGCTCTCACCACTTCCAGAACTGTCGGACAGAACGCCGTCATGTCACTTCCGGTTACAGACCCACGTTACTTCCGGTTTGCCGCACCGTCACATCCTGACGCGTTTCATCATTTCCTGACTTACTCTATGAGTAAGTCAAGAAATGACAGAACGCGTCAGGGTAAACATCTACAACAGCAATAGGCACGTGACAGGTACTGTTTATGCAGGGGTCCCATCCCGCTGCTTGTAAAATCTAGTTAGTTGCTCCAATTGCTTTTACAAGAGAGCCGACCACTGGCTCTTAAAAAAAAAACGGTACCACGATGATGCCTGCAGTTGCAAGCATCATCCCAGTACAATCACTTAAAGTCCAGCGACATCTGCAAGTGGTTAATAACATTCAGTTACAATATGACTTGAGTCGCAGTTGTATATGCTATATTATTTATTTATTATTTGCTTTTTTCCCTCAAAAAAAATTGGAGTTACCCTTTAAAGCAAACCTGTGCTTTTCCAAATCAGGACAAACCAACAGGTTTTCTTTATGTCCCCCATCCCCAGTAGTGGATACTTTTGTTTGTTCACCCCATTGCTCCATTCAGCACCAGGAGCTGGAGAAAACACTTTCACATTTTCAGATATGAAAAAACATGTTATTTACTTCTTGTTTCTGCACTGATTGTCCCATAGTCCGGTGTAAGATATGATGATTGGTAATTTACACAGTGCTCTCCTTTCACTACAGGACCACTCCATTCAACCACTTGAATCAAAAGAAATACATATACATCTGCGGAGGTCTAAATTAAACATTTGCTATGCATCGGCAAAACGCAGATTAATTTCAAGGAGGAACTAAACTATTAATTATTAATAACTTTTTTTTGCTATCCTTTGTAAATAGACAGGAAGGTATTGTGTTTACTTGTTTTAAACTTTTTTTTGCATTTCTTCAGCTGCTTCTTGGTTTCTGGCCTTCCCAGTAGTCTTCATGGGCATTCTTTTTTTGCATTTCTGGTGGAGGGGAGGAGGGGCTTTCTCAGCTAAGCACACCCTGCTGCCTGCATGTCTGAGCGAAGGGCAGATGGATTCTAGGAAATACTATATGAATCATCTGCCCTTACTCAAGATGGCCATGGCTTGTAATGCTAGTGTGTGTTTTTCAAAGTGGTTTCTCAACAAAATAAACCATGGAGACATGGATGGGTGAGTTTGCTTTGAATATAGAAAATTAATTCAATAACATATTCAGTTTGTGATGCTCAGGTACAATTAAGTTCTGCTTTAAAGTGAATGTTATTTTGTAAAAAAAAAGGAGGAAAAGGTTACAGGCAAATGCTAATTAGCAACACAGAACTAGTAAAGGCCATAAAACTATACTTTAGACTTTAGACAAATATAAAAACTACAGCTTTATAAAAATCATTAGAAAAAAATAAATAAAAATAATAATAATAAAAAAATAGCTAGTATAAGTATTTGAATCGGTCTTTTTATTAATTTCCTTTAAACCATTATACATTCGCATCTAAGCGACTGTATAAGAGGGAGGGCTAACACTTAGGCTTTATTGCATTACACAAAGTTGTCAAGTGCTGACCCCGTTATTGGCTTGTTAACAGGACAGAAGAAGTTTGATGTTCATGCCGTATTGCTTAACTGCAGTGGGAAAAAAATGAAGCCACTGACTGTCTATACCAGCAATGGGCAAACTGCGGGCCGTATACGGCCCGGTGGACCTTTTAATCCGGCCCGGTGGACCTTTTAATCCGGCCCGCGGAGCGTGACACAAAAAAAAAACAGCCAGGGCAGCGCGCTCAAATGCAATGATTGGCCAGTCTCGCTGCCACTCACATCCTGATAGCCAGTGATTGGCTGTCAGGATGTGTGTAGGCGGGGCAGCGTGACGAACGTGAGGGGAGCTAGGCTCCTCTCACAGTCCGCCCTGCAGACTGGAACGGCGCGGGAACACGGCGAGAGGAATGCGCGGAGCAAAGGTAAGTGAATTGACACAGGGGGGACTTGGCTTACTACTTGCTACTTACTTACTACTACTATATGAGGGATGAATTAATATGGGGGATGAATTACTATATGGGGGGATGAATTACTATAGGGGGATGAATTACTATAGGGGGGATGAATTACTATAGGGGGGATGAATTACTATATGGGGGATGAATTACTATATGGGGGATTAATTACTATGCTTACTATGGGGGAATATTACTATACTTACTATGGATGTCTGGCCCTCGGGTCCAATATATGAACCCATTGCGGCCCTCAAGTCAAAATGTTTGCCCACCCCTGGTCTATACTATCCTGTTGGCAAATAAAATAGTTTTGTGTAAGTCTCCCAGTAAATGTATTCCACCTTCACCCTCATCTTTTCTGTTTTCTTGAAATCCAGCTTGAATCCCAACTTACAGGGTGAGAAAGATTGGAGGCAAATTGGCGTTAGACATTTTAGGACAACATTTGAGTACACAGTGGGGGGTAGAATACTAGAATACTTTTACAGAAGGGGGGGGGGGCACTTCTTTTTTAAGGAATGTAAGTAGTAGTGTGCTTTAAATGCAACAAGGCACAAACACCAACATGTCTTTCTTTACATTATTTTAAGGCCATCTGTATTTATTTTTACTTGCATGTGTATTTTAGCCTATCTATCTATCTATCTATCTATCTATCTATCTATCTATCTATCTATCTATCTATCTATCTATCCATCTTTATTATTAGCAATGAAAACAGCCTAGAGTAAGAGCTTTTGCTGCACCCTCTTCATCGCTGCCTGGTTGCATGCACTCTGCCAGTAAAAATAATTGCCATCCTCGGTGACCTCCATCAAAATAGAACACTTTGGTCAGGGCACGGATGGATATTTCAGCTGTGTGGAAGCTCATAACATATAAACATTTTCCATGCTCTTTAATTCATTTGGGGAGGAGCACTTGCCTAAAGAAGTCACCTCAATGCCAAACCGCAAGAGATGCTGCCTGTGCCAAACTGGAGGGAGTTGTCTGCTCGGTGTGAACAGCCAACACCCAGTTCTTCAAAACTGTGGCTGTTACTGCATGAATTAGAGCTGAGCTCTACAGTACAGCAAGGTTCCCTGTGGCTCTAAAGCACTTGATGAACTACAAGTCCCAACGTGTCTGTCTTTCTTCTTGGCAGCTGGTTGCATACCTCTTGTGTAGCGTATGGCTGCATGTATACATTTCAGATGTGTTATGGCAATCTCATAAATGCCATTTCTTGAAACTGTTATTGAGCAGCTGTGATTTCTTGTTTTCTTGCCACAAGTACGCTTGTTTTACAGCACTTGACTACTATGCATTTTACAGGCAGTAGACTGGTTTATGTGACCAGCTTGGATTTTCACAGTGCTCTAAGGTTATGCTTATTGATATACAGTCAGGTCCATAAATATTGGGACATGGACACAATTCTAACATTTTTGGCTCTATACACCACCACAATGGATTTGAAATGAAACAAACAAGATGTGCTTTAACTGCAGACTGTCAGCTTTATTTTGAGGGTATTTACATCCAAATCAGGTAAACGGTGTAGGAATTACAACAGTTTGCATATGTGCCTCCCACTTGTTAAGGGTCCAAAAGTAATGGGACAGAATAATCATAAATCAAACTTTCACTTTTTAATATTTGGTTGCAAATCCTTTGCAGTCAATGACAGCCTGAAGTCTGGAATGCATAGACATCACCAGACGCTGGGTTTCATCCCTGGTGATGCTCTGCCAGGCCTCTACTGCAACTGTCTTCAGTTCCTGCTTGTTCTTGGGGCATTTTCCCTTCAGTTTTGTCTTCAGCAAGTGAAATGTGTGCTCAATCGGGTTCAGGTCAGGTTATTGACTTGGCCATTGCAGAACATTGCACTTCTTTCCCTTAAAAAACTCTTTGGTTGCTTTTGCAGTATGCTTTGGGTCATTGTCCATCTGCACTGTGAAGCGGCGTCCAATGAGTTAAGAAGCATTTGGCTGAATATGAGCAGATAATATTCCCGAAACACTTCAGAATTCATCCTGCTGCTTTAGTCAGCAGTCACATCATCAATAAATACAAGAGAACCAGTTCCATTGGCAGCCATACATGCCCACGCCATGACACTACCACCACCATGCTTCACTGATGAGGTGGTATGCTTAGGATCATGAGCAGTTCCTTTCCTTCTCCATACTCTTCTCTTCCCATCACTCTGGTACAAGTTGATCTTGGTCTCATCTGTCCATAGGATGTTGTTCCAGAACTGTGAAGGCTTTTTTAGATGTCGTTTGGCAAACTCTAATCTGGTCTTCCTGTTTTTGAGGCTCACCAATGGTTTACATCTTGTGGTGAACCCTCTGTATTCACTCTGGTGAAGTCTTCTCTTGATTGTTGACTTTGACACACATACACCTACCTCCTGGAGAGTGTTCTTGATCTGGCCAACTGTTGTGAAGGGTGTTTTCTTCACCAGGGAAAGAATTCTTCGCTCATCCACCACAGTTGTTTTCCGTGGTTTTCCGGGTCTTTTGGTGTTGCTGAGCTCACCGGTGTGTTCCTTCTTTTTAAGAATGTTCCAAACAGTTGTTTTGGCCACGCCTAATGTTTTTGCTATCTCTCTGATGGGTTTGTTTTGTTTTTTACAGCCTAATGATGGCTTCACTGATAGTGACAGCTCTTTGGATCTCATCTTGAGAGTTGACAGCAACAGATTCCAAATGCAAATAGCACTCTTGAAATGAACTTTGGACCTTTTATCTGCTCATTGTATTTGGTATAATGAGGGAATAACACACACCTGGCCATGGAACAGCTGAGAAGCCAATTGTCCCATTACTTTTGGTCCCTTAACAAGTGGGAGGCACATATGCAAACTGTTGTAATTCCTACACCGTTCACCTGATTTGGATGTAAATACCCTCAAATTAAAGCTGACAGTCTGCAGTTAAAGCACATCTTGTTAGTTTCATTTCAAATCCATTGTGGTGGTGTATAGAGCCAAAAATGTTAGAATTGTGTCCATGTCCCAATATTTTTGGACCTGACTGTATGCACTGCACAAGTTTGTCACACTGGCCATATGTGTTGAACAGTTTTGATTAAAGTTCTATGGCCAATGAATTCTGCAGCTGGGAGTGCAGTGGTGGACATATAGCCATCAAAATGTAAGAACATTGTTTGGGTCCTCCTATAGGAGAGAGAGAGATAGAGAATAGCCTTTGTGATATCTCCTCTCATGGTTCCTATTATGCAACCCAGGTCAGACACTGAATGCTCCCTTCACTATCAGGCCATAGAATGTCAAGAGGAAACATTCTGCCTGTTTTAGGGCCAATCAGGCAGAAATTGAAGAAGTTAGTGAATAAAGGGGAGAGAACAATGTTCTTGGACAACTTGCCAGCCAGCTCGGTAACAACCAAATTAACCTAACAGTATGCGTTTATAACAGGGGTTTAGTTAGCACACATTTGCAAATACATATGTAAGCCACAGAGCCTCGTCACGGCACCCTGATAATCTGTGGTCCTAACTCTACAATTTCTGAGAGTCCCCATAGTAGAGGCACATGCATTTAATGGATAGATCAAGGGCAGGTGTACCTGAGGGAGCCCACCTCTTCTTAAAGGCAAAGGAGTGCACAGGACCCTAGCATGTAGCACAATGGCAGCCATGGTCCCAGTGCACCCACGTACCAAAACTCCAACATGCAAATAAAAAATGGCCACCTCCCAAGTCTATAACTGGCTTATGAAGCAAGGACACATGAACAGGCATCACATAGTAAATAAAGAGGAGAAAACAATGTTCTTGGACAACTTGCCAGCCAGCTTGCTAACAACCAATTTAACCTGTCTAACAATATGCGTTTATAACGGGTTTATTTAGCACACATTTGCAACTACACACATAAGCCACAGAGCCACGTCACGGCACCCTGATAATCTGTGGTCCTAACTCTACAATTTCTGAAAGTCCCCATAGTAGAGGCACATGCATTTAATGGATAGATCAAGGGATCTGTTGAAGAAGTTACTTGTTGCCTGAAGCCACTGATACTACTACAAACAAGAACAAAAATAAGGACATCATAAAGAATGCCTCCCACTTTATTCACCTGCCCGAAATGTGAGCAGTGTTCAGGGCCAAAATGACATGCAATCTTGGAGGTTTTCTGAATGAAGTCCAGTGCAGCTGCTGCTGGCTTTCAGGTTATATGGGCCAAACTTTTAATTTTGAATTAAAGTGGTTCTAAAGGCTCAAGGTTTTTCCTTCATGCATTCTATGCATGAGGTTAAAAAATCTTCTCTGTGTAGCATCCCCAGCCCCCCTAATACTCACCTAAGCCCCCTTCCAATCCAGCAAAGTGCAGCTGAGTCTGGGCTATCCCAGGACTCCCTATTCTTATTGGCTGAGACAGAAGCAGGAGCCATTGGCTCCCACTGCTGCCAATAGCAGCCAATGAGAAGAGAGAGGGGGTGGGGCCAAGCCACGGCTCCGTGTGTGAATGGATACACGGAGCAGCGAGTGCCCCCATAGCAAGCAGCTTGCTATGGGGGTACTCGACATGAGGGAGGAGCCAAGAGAGCCTGCGGGGGACCCAAGAAGAGGAGGATCTGGGCTGCTCTGTGCAAAACCACTGCACACAGCAGGTAAGTATGATGTGTGCGCTATTTTTTCTTTAAAAAGAAATAAGCCTTTAAGGTTGCTTTAAATTATTTGAGCATGCATTATTTTATTTTTTATTACCAAAACTTTTAGCTTTTTCATGCTGTTGGCAGAAATGTTGATGGCAGGTTTCATTCATGCATTTGGCTCCTTCTGTGATCAAGAGGTGACAGAAAATGGTTGAAATTACCATACAATTGCTGTGTGTGCTGCCCAACATATGATGTATTAATCATTTCCCCAATTTTTTTTTACCCCATGCACTACTGTATTTCTGAAAGTGATATTTCTGCTGTGGTCTTGTGGGTATTAACTTCTTTCCAAGCAATTTTCTGTGAACAGCACAGTGCCTAAGTGGTGAGTATTTCTGTGTGGCAACGCTTGGGTCATCCGTTTGAATCCCAACCACAGCACTACCTGCATAGAGTTTGCATGTCCTCCCTGATCCTGCATGGGTTTCCTCTGGGTACTTCAATTCCCTCCCACATTCAAAAGACATGTTGGTAGGTTAAAGTGGAGCTGAAGTACCGCAATAAAAATCTGTGAGCAGGCAGGCTTTGATTGCAGAAAAGACATGCACTGATATATCTGCAATAAAGTGCCCCGACCTGCCTGCTCGCCCTCTCCTCCAGTATGCACAGCTCAGTTTACAATGCCGGGCTGGTTTTAGAGTGCTGGGATGACGAACTTCTGTGCATGCACGGGAGTGACCTCATACCCCACCAGCCAATGAAGAGGTCCAAAGACCGGCACACATGAGCAGATGCCAGCACAGGACCGTTACCGGAGAGGTAAGCATGAAGACTTTAGTTCTGCTTTAATTGGTTCTTGCCTAAAGTGGCCCTGTTATATGTATGTATGAATACAGTACTAGAGTCGTTGGTTTGAATCCCAACCACAGCACCACCTGCCTGGAGTTTTCATGTGTTCCCTGTGCCTACATGGGTTTCCTTCCACATTCCAAAGACATGCTGGTAGATTAATTGGTTCCTGTTTAAATTGGCCCTAGTATGTGTATGTATGAATGTAAGTTAGGGACCTTAGATTGTACACCCCTTGAGGGTTAGGGACTGATGTGAATGTACAATATATATATATATGTAAAGCGCTGCATAAATTGACAGCGCTATATAAGTAACTGAAATAAATAAAAATAAAATAAATATAAGTTAGAGACCTTAGATGGTAAGCTACTTGAGAGGAGGGACTGATGTAAATGTTTAATATATGTGGAAGACGCTGCATAAATTGACGACGCTATGTAAGTACCTGTATTAAATAAATAAATTGTAGTGAATCCCCTTCCCTCCTTGTGGTGTGGACCTGTGGAGAGGAAAATGTGTTGGTATCCCAAATTAGCAGAGCAGCCCGGGTGACCAACACAGAACCCTGCATAAATACAGTGAAATGAGTGTGCATAGTAACCCAGGGGCAAGGAGTATGTTATTTACAGAGTTATGTGAAAATGGGGAAAAGCCTGAAAAAAAGCTAATGCAGCTTTTTCATCTAAGGACCGATATTGCTGTATATTTCATTTTCATTTTTGGGTGTAGGTGTGCTTTAACAAATAATGAATGAGAAATAATAAAAAATAATCCTCCTCCCATGCCCGCCTCCAGGACTTCTCCAGGGCTTCCCCCATCCTCTGGAACTCCCTACCCCAATCCATCAGACTATCACCTACTCTCCTCTCTTTTAGGTGCACCCTGAAAACCTATCTCTTTAGGGAAGCCTACCCCGCCATCAGCGAATTACTGAACTCCTCCACTCTTCCTACCACTTCATCCCCCACAGCTGTTTCCTCCTGTGCCACTATCCCCTTCCTCCTAGATTGTAAGCTCCAAGGAGCAGGGCCCTCGAACCCCTCGTGTATTGAATTGTATTGTTACTGTACTTCTCGTGTATTGTCTCCCATTATATTGTAAAGCACTGAGCAAACTATTGGCGCTATATAAATCCTGTATAATAATAATAATAATAATAATGCAGCAAAGAATTTGCTAACATAAAATTTAAGATCAGTCAAGGTAGTTATTTAGCATCTGAATTTTACAAGATAAAATGTAAAATTGGTCGGATATCACCAGTGCTTGCACAATTGTAGAAATAGAGGACAAAGGAAGAGTGATTGACGTTAATTATATCTGTGGTCTGTCCTGCAGAGAGACTTATGCTGGGTGAGGCTGCAGGTGTTTAGAGAGCACATAAAAGGTGAAAGGAAGTTCACGTAATACAAGGCAAAGTTTAAAGTACCAAATCTGTGATTTTTTTTTTTTTTTTTTCATTTTGTGTAGAGTAGGGAAGGGTAAAACCCTTGTAGTTTATTTTTGTTGTGTGCGTCCCTTTGCAAAGTCTTTACTTCATTTCCCGTAAAAATGTAACAGGAAGTGAGAGAACGTCTTCAAAAAGTATTGGAAATTTTCCTCTTTGAAAGTTTTTACTGCAACAGGTGTCCCTTTTGGAATATTCCCGTTCACTTCTTGTTCTGGTGACAACTGTCATTTTTTTTACATTTCCTATCACTTTCTGTCATGGAGATAGGAGCGTAGACCACATTAAAAATGTGACAGAAGTTCTAATCCTTCCGTGTTCTACTCAGAAAAAACAAGAAGACATCTGCCCATCATCTGTAGTGCCAAAACTAGCTAATGTTTCCCATGCAACTGACCCAACAGATGTAAGCACATGTGTTTATTATTATTATACAGGACTTATGTGGCTCCAACAGCTTGTTCAGCACTTTACAAAAAAAGGAGACAGTAGAGTTACAGTGTAGATTAATACAAAAGGTCTAAGAGATTACAATCTAAAAGGAACGAGCAAGTGATGGGGAAAGCAAAAGTATGGTTTTTAGGTGGAGGCAGGATTGGCTTCCCTGGAGTGATGATGTCACATACCTGATAGGAGAATGAAATGACGAGGTCGGCCTCACTTGTGTCACTAGCCCTGACCCTGCTGGAAGTGGAACAGAGGGTGCCGAGGGACCAGGGGAACAAGAGTGCCGGAAGGGGTTGCCTGAAGAGCTTACAGTTGGAGTTCTGAAGAGACTGGCGAACCACTGGTTCAGGAATGGTAGCGATGTTTCAGAATCCCACCTGGGTTAAAAGGGCACTCCACTTGCACAACAGGATCAGGATAAGTGATGTGTCAGATGTCCCAACTGACCTGAAGCAGGAACAGTTTATGGTGTGCAGAGCTGATATAATAGACAGCCAGGCGGGCACTTGAGAAGAACAGGAAGCTGGGATTGGAGACAGGAGCAAGGTCACAAGAATAGCCAAGGTCATGAACAGGCGGGCAGCAAGGTACCAAATCATAAGCAAAGCCGAAGTCAGGAACAGAGCTGGGATCAAGAACGAGCAACAAGGCAGGAGCAGAATCCAAAGTCAGGTCAGGAACAAGCCGGGTCAGCAACAAGGGGATCATACAAAAATACAGCAGGACACAGGGGAAACAACTGAAGACCAGTCAGCACTAAGCACAGGCAGAAGCATCCTTCAAATAGTCCGTCTGGCGCCAATATTCACTGTGCGTGTGCTTGTGTGTGATCACGCATTTCTTTGTGCATGCGCATGTCTGGTCACTATTTTGTGGATATTGCTGTGCGCATGCGCATTTCTATTAGCCAGCTGTCTCACAGGAATTCCCTTACAGATGAGTTTTCAGAAGCCGCTAAAGGCAGGCAGATTGAGTTAGGCAGTTCCAGAGGAAGGGAGAGGCTCTGGAGAAATCCTGAAATCTTTGAGATGAGATTATGTTGGTGCTATAGCTTGGGACAGAACTGTGGGTGGTTTTGTACGTTGTTAGTGTAATGACTTTTTTTGTTGGGCAAGCAGAAGCCAGTGGCGGGATTGGCAGGGAGGGGCTGTGATGGCCACTGAATTTTTGGTAAGATGCATTTGTCTGACAACAGCATTCATGATGGACTGAAGGAGGGGTAGCCTGTGTAAAGGTAGGACAAGGACGAGATTAGGTGTATGTCTAGGCGGAAAAAAAAACTTTTCCAAAAATCTCTCCAATACATGCACATTTCCCCATGTTTTGTCTCTTCAACAGTGTAGAGAAAAACACCCGTTAAGCTTTCAAGAAATACAGTAAGTTCCCAATTCCTCTTTGAAGTGTCAACACAATACCTCTGCTACACTAATGTCCCAAGCAGTGTTCTCTTTGCATCTCTTATGACTACATTACAGCCACAAGAGATTCAAAGATTGCTCACTAGAAGCATACCACCTCTGCCACCATTGGTGCATAACCCAACAGTCAAATGACTAATAAAATATAAGTAAAACATTTGATTTATTCTCCAGGGATATGAGAGATTGAAAATTTGGTTTACCCAAATTTTATGAATGGAAAAACTGATATAACAAAAACATCACCAATGCCAGAATTCTCTTCTGCTGGACTACAGAACACCCTTGTTAGGGAGGGTGTTCTGCAGTCCAACAAAAGCGAACTGGACAGAGCAGATGGCACTGCTTTTCTGTGCAAAGTCTTTTGAATTGATTTACTAAAACTGGAGAGTGCAAAACCTGGTGCAACTGTGCATGGTAGCCAGAAAGCTGCTAACTTCAGCTTGTTCAATTAAGCTTTGTCAATACACCATGGAAGCTGATTGGTTTCTATGCAGAGGTACACCAGATTTTGCACTCTGAAGTTTTAGTAAATCAATCCCCATGTGTTGGATAGCAGAAGTGCTTGTTGTCTCCCTCTAGAAACCTTCCTAAATGGTCTTTCTTGGTCTTCATTTGCATACATCTGCCCCTCGGATTGCAGCCATTTATGGCCACCTTAGATTCCCTACAGTAACCTAAAATGTTAAAATTTGATTGAAAAGAAGCCTTATGACAAAGGGATTACTTTCAAAATATTTTAAGTACCTCTTACACATACAATAAATACCCTGGGGGATAATAGATGCTCCAAAAATATAACAAGTAAATCTTCCTCGAAGATATCAGTTCCCTCTGCTTTTGCCAAGTGCAAAAGGAACTGCTGTCTTATCAGTAGAAACAAATGTTTTTGTTGGGATAAAAAGAAAAGAAGTCACAAGTAAGCCTCTATGCGCCAAGAAACTGCTACATTACAGCCACAAGAGATGCAGAGATTGATCACTGGGAGCATATCATCACCACCTGTGCAAAACCCAACAATCGAGCAACTGCCAAAACATCTGATTGAAACATTATGTTTAGTCTCCAGGAAACCAAGAGACTCTAAATTTAGTTAGTATACCCAAAATGGATAAATGGCAAAACACAGATATGTCACTGATGATCTTCGGAAAAAACTCAAATTCTGGTTAGACCAATAAAACGACCATGAAAATACAAATATGGTAATTTTGTGAAAAGCTTTTGTAGTTTTGTTTGTTCGTCTAGTCTTGTGATGTGCATATACTGGCTTGGGACCAAACTTTAAAATAAGCAATACAGCTTATTGCCCGTCCTGCCCTCAGCCTGACAACTGGTGAATGAAGAAGTTTCACCACTCTCAGGTCAATGCTTTGTGTCCCCTATCTAGAAAAAGCATATCAATGAGGATGTCTGACTTTACAGATCTGCATACTCCTATCAGACCATTGACTCAAACACTATTAAATGTGTTAGCCAAACAGCCAGCAACCAAGGGATTGGCATTAGCAGCCCCCCAATGTTTCTCAAGAAAGGTTTTCTATTAGGGCCCTTTCACACTGATGCGCTTTTGAAGTATTCCCACTGACTTGCAATGGAAGGTTCCATTTTGGTGCGCTTTTGAAAAACTGCACCAAAGTGCAGCATGCAGGACTTTTCAAAGCATAGCACACCTGCAGTGTGAACAGTTACATAAAAATTAATAGGAAATCGTTTTCATGTGCTTTAGTCACCCTGGAAAAGTGCATCAGTGTGAAAGGCACCCGAAGATCCTAACTAAAGCTCGACACGCAGATTGCAACTTTTATTTACGATCTCCTTTAGATCTACCATTAGCTCTATTTTACATGGACTTACTTGGATACAGCTTGATGAGATACTTTAAGTAAGTTATATTACATAGTTTTGGTAAATCGAAAGTTGATTGTGCAGTTGGATTCATTTTATACTGAATTTGGACCAATTTATTAACAGGTGAGCAGGACATTGTTATAATAACAAAAATGTTGACTTTTTTTCCCCTCAATATCACTCTAGATTAGGGGTGGTACTTCAGTCAGTGGATATAGGCCAGGGTAATTTGTAAGTGTTCCTGTTGGTGCAGTTACACTTACGTATATTGAACCCCCCTTCCCAGTCTAAAGGCTTTTGTCAACGGACTTATTTCCTTTAGGCCTCGTTCACGCCATACGTGCAGAAAAACTGATGGAAACTGACGTGCAGATTTCACTTGCAGAGATATTGGTTTAAATCAGTGTTCATGCGAGCTTCAATGGATTTTTACATGTCGTAAATTCCTACGTAGCAAACGTCTGCCCGATACAAGTGTTTTGGTGTGAACAGGGCACTTGGAGAACAGTTGATTTTGTTGTGCCCTTGCAGAATGCATGCAGAAAAACTGACAACTCTGCATTATAGATTGTAAGCTCCAAGGATCAGGGCCCTCCTATCCCTCTTGTATTGTTACTGTATTGTCTCCCGTTATATTGTAAAGAGCTGAGCAAACTGTTGGCGCTATATATATCCTGTATAATAATAATAATAATTATGGTGTCAACGGGGCCCTCCAGGTTTTGCATTCACATGCAAGTCTATGATAAAACAAAACCTGTTTGAAGCAGGTCAAATGCAGGTTAGAAAGAGGCCCTCTGCAGGTCATATGCACGTCAGTGAGTTCTGAATGATCTCACTTGTCTCAAACTGATGCCATTAACACAAGAGCAAAGCCTGCTGTCACAGGCCCGAATACTAAGATATTGTTCACAGTGGTGTATGTAGGTTTTGTGCTGCCCTAGGCAACACAAAAATCGGCCACCCTCACATCCCCCTGTGGAGAAAGTCTGACAATGACCAACGTCACCCTCCCACCCCCTGGAGGAGAGAGCCTGATATATTGACCAACAATACACCTGACCCCCCACCCGAGAGAGCCTTCCTCTACCATTGCACCCCATACACTGCCTTCCCCACCTGGTGAGAGAGTGAAAGACAATCACCTTCACAGTTCCGGACATCCTTAGGAATGAGTCGGACTCTGCATACACGATCAAGAAGCCCGCAGCCTCTCTTGGATCCCATCTAGTTCCCATGCTGCGTGTGTCTCTTCTTCCGTCTCTTTTTCTAGTGGGCAACGCTGCCCCCCTGAAAAATGCCACCCTAGACAAATGCCTGGCTTGCCTTGTGGCAATTACGCCCCTGGTTGTTCACATGTCCCATCTGAACCTGTATATTCTCTCTGCAATCCTATTCATTCATTCCATCTTTTGGAATGAATAGGTTTGTGGAGCGCATGCGCAGGCCCAGATGGGAACACATGAAAAATATCATGTTAGATTAGGGATAGGTGAGTACAAGACTGGAAAGAAAGGCTTGGGACTGGGGCAAGGGGGGCTTTGTTATACTGTAAGTATAAACTTTGGATTTAGGGTCCTTTCACATGGGCGGACCTGTTTAGTGGATATCTTGCTCAGTGGGGGATCTCTTCGCTGATCCTTGCTAAGCAAGCAGATGACAGGTCTGTGTCCGCTCCACTGCTGCAGAGTGGACACAGAGCAGCTCGCTCTCTTCAGTGGGAGGTCAGATGAAAACAGACCGACTGTCCGTTTCCATCCGACCCGACGGACAGATGGGAAATTAGATCCCCATCCATCCCTTTTTTGTGGGTCCAATCAGATGTCGGTGGGTGTAAACGGACATGTTTGTTTACATCCGTCACTCCATAAAGGAGAATGGAGGTTCCGATTGGGTCCAACTGACAAATGGGCAGGCGGACCTGATCGGAACATCCATGTGAAAGAGGCCTTACACTGTTCCTTGTGCATGCAATGTGCATGATGACGTGTAGGTGTGACCCATAGAATAAGGATGGATCCATAGAGTAACCTTTTGTCTTTTGCACTAAACTACAGAGTACAGATGAGAAGCAGCTACGTAAGAATGGGATTTCTACTTGACATGCATTTTCATGGTGCAGAATGCAAGAGTTTTGCTGCATCAAACTGAACAAGCAATGCGCACAGTGACTCCAGCTCATATGAAAGCATTCAAAGACTTCATCATGTTAATATCAGCCGACATTCCCCTCCAGCACCAGAAGTTTAATGGAAGTGGAAGGTTTCAAAAAAAGATGAGACACTTTGGGGTGGATTTGCTAAAGGCAAATAGACTGTGTACTTTTCAAGCGCAAAGTGGGAAAAAATGAGTGCAACTGCACTTGCAAAGTGCACAGTCTATTTGCATTTAGTAAATCCACCCCATACTCTCCTAACATCAGGCTATTCTTGATTTATCTATCGACCTCGTACCTGTACACCTATTCTAAGGCCTTCAATTAGAAAAGTAAACATAAGCATTGGTCTTCCGTTCTGCACAGGGTCCTCTCTTACAAAGGCCCACCTTCTACACTGTCTTTGGTAATTACTGTAAAGATCAGCTTTGAACCTTTGCCATCTGTTGGCTGTTACACAGCACTGCAGTGCAGATGTCTGCTGTGCATACCTGACTTCATTAGTGGTCTCTAAAGCAAAACCCAAATTTCAAGCCAGTGTCTGACTGACAGGTTTTCTGTTTACTTGTGCCCTGGATAGAGGTGTGTTTCTGATTTCTGTCAAACTGTATATGCCTAAGGCCTCATGCACACAGGACATTTAAAAAATGCTCCTCCTCTTGGCAGCAACATTTTTGAAAACTGATGTTGTCAAAATGTCTAATGCTTTTACAAGCATTTAGGCGCGTTTACAGGCATCAAGTGTTTGGGCGTTAATTCATTTTATTGGCCAGAACAATAATTTATTCTGGCCATTGAAATGAATTAACGCTCAAGCACTAAATGCGCCAAGCATTTAGGTGCGTTGACACGCGTCAAGTGTTTTTTCTTCCAAAACATTTCTGCTCCTGGACGCACTGGCCCTCGTTTTTTTTTTCTTTCTGGTAAATGCTACTGCTATTAAATGCTTCTAAAAGTCTATGTGTGCATGGACACATAGGATAATATGGAGGGCCATTTGAAAGCAGTAAAAAAAACAAAAAACTGTCTGGCGCCCCTAAAAGTGGCTGCAAAAACACCCTGTGTACATGAGACTGAATGGTTTTCTCTGGAGTCTCTGGAGTCTCTGGATTGCAAGTGCTTATCCTGATCGTCAGCTTGTTACATCTGCTGTGGTCCATCATTGCTCCATTTACCTGTCTGGGACTATCTACGCCTGACCACGCCATAAGTTTTCTGATTCTGCTACTCTATATTCTACTACTACTACTCTAGCATCTGTCCTGCCTATTTTGTCCTCCTAGGTTGTGGCCCTCTGACTCGCCTGAATGGGCAGCTACAGATGACAGGTGTCAGAATTCCATTTGCAAAAAAGTCCATCCTGTCGAGGTGGTGGTGCACAACATTCTGGGTGAGGTTGGGAAGATTCGGGATATTGAGAAGGACAGGCTGGGAGCCTGGACAAAGGCATGGAGGAATGTCAGGTCCCCGTAGCTGCTGTCTGTCAGTCTCTGGGGGCATGGCTTCTCTTTCTGTCCTTTCACGTCCCCAGATTTTTGTAAGATCATGCATGGGATTAATGTTTAATCGTTTCTTAGCCTGAGGGGGGGTTTAGGCGACGGTCGGGTTTGTTAAGATGCAATATAAAGATAATAATAATATTAAAATATGATTGGTTCTGTTTTGTTTTTTTCTGGAAAAAAAAAAAGTTTGTTTTCTTTGCTGAAGTAAGCTGTTTTTGTTTATATATATATTTTATTCTGTATATATGTAAATATGTTTTTTATTATGTTGTTTGTAAGATTAACTAACAAAAATGTGCAGATGACAGTGCAGATTCACTCAGAGAGGGGGTGATGAGATCATAGAAGTAGGATACATGCAGCCTTAATATGTTTTGTACAGACAATAAGAAAATTTGACAAAAAAACCCATTTTCGGAACAATTGCCCAATAATCAGCTTTCAAGAGCTGATCGCAACAGTTCATATGAAAATATTCGAAGGGGATGAGCATGAAAATTCTTCACGTACTATATTAGAACAAACAATTTTCATTTAATTGGTACAATATTCATCCTTAAAAAAATGGAGTGACCAATACATTATAATACAATACAATACATTACATCGTTTTCAAAGTTGTACTCTGTCTTACAAGAATTTGTTGCCTATTCATTTTTGATAGGAGACTAGCATGCAAAAAAAACCCCCGGATGGTCATTTAATCCGATATTCTCATCGCGTTCGCTAGGTTTTAGGCAGACAGGTATGCTGGGAATACAGAACGCACCAGACTGGAGTATTTGGGGGGTCACACAACACAAGAACATAGGATACTAGCTTGAGTGCAGAGGGTCACTTGGTGCACTGGATGCAGGCTGAAGTGCACATGGTCACAGGAGCAATAGATATAGTTTGGAGTGCATGTGGTTACAGGACCCCAGGGGACATGGAGGTCACTTAGAAAATTCACAGAAGGTGCCAGGAGACACAAGTGTTTCCTGCCGCTAGTGTATGAACATGTTGCTTGAACGCCAAGCAGCACACTATCTAGACCTGGAAGACAGTGTCACCTCTCTGATTGGCTGTGGCATCAATGGAACCCAGAAGCTGGTGGCCACAGAGAGGGCGAGAGAGGGAGACCTAGTGCTGGAGCATGGAGCGAATAAGTGTGACAATTGATTGCTATGTGTGACCCTACTGGATAGATTACCTGTCAGGACAAAATTGAGAAAAGATTTGAGCTTTTGTCTTTTTTATATGTACTTATATAGCACTGTCAATTTACACAACACTTTAAATATATTGTACATTCAGTCCCTAATCCTCAAGGAGCTTACAATATAAAGTCCCTAACTCACATTCATACATAGACAATTTATACAGGATTCAATTAACTTACCAGCATCTCTTTGGTATGTGGGAGGAAACCTGAGTATCCGGAGAAAACCCACGCAGGCACAGGGAGAACATGCAAACTCCAGGCAGATAGTGCCATGGTTGGGATTTGAACTAACAACCCTAGTGCTGATAGGTGGAAGTGATAGCCACTTAGCCACTGTGCTGCCCAACTGGAGGTTAACTGTAGCTCAAGTACATGACATTATGTCTGTATTCCTGTTTGAACCTTCCTGTCTTGGTGACAACCACATGCCACATTGCCGGCCCCGTTCTCACAGGGATAAAATGTTCTGGATTACTAGAGGTTAAAGTGATAGTAAAGTCTGATTTTTTTACTTGTACCTACAGGTAAGCCTATAGTAAGGCTTACCTGTAGGTACTGTAAATATCTCCTAAATATGCACTGTAAATATCTCCTAAACTTGAAACATGCACCGTTTAGGAGCTACAGTCATGTCCATAAAGTGGGAGGCACATATGCAAACTGTTGTAATTCCTACATCGTTCACCTGATTTGGATGTAAATACCCTCAAATTAAAGCTGACAGTCTTTAGTTAAAGCACATCTTGTTTGTTTCATTTCAAATCCATTGTGGTGGTGTATAGAGGCAAAAATGTTAGAATTGTGTCGATGTCCCAATATTTATGGACCTGACTGTATTTAGCTGTGTAGAGCACCGGCGCATATGCTTTGAAAGAACGGCATGCCCGTTTTGTTCCTTCAGAGCTGTGTGCCGTAAAAAGTGACTCTCACGTGCATGTGCTGGGGTGACGTCATCATGGCTCAGCCATTCAAGCTGCCGGAACCTGGAAGAAGGAACGAGTGAAGATGGAAGCCCTGTCAGCAGTGCACCGCTGGAGGGCTTCATTTTAAGGTAAGTGTCACAGAATGTGCTGGTATGCAATGCATGCTAGCACAATATGCCTTTGTTTTGCAGAGGAAAACATTTTTTTTTTTCCTCTAGAGTTTACTTAGGCTTTAAGTCCAATGGGGTGCATTCCACCTCATGGACTTATCTCTTTGATTTACAATTTACATTTTTACTGAGCGCCGTGAACATGGCTTTCTGTATACTTCCAGCGCTTAGAATCCTATTAGTTAATTTTTCATTAAACATCGTAGTAGAATGTACTGTGTATGTTAACTGAAAGTTTATTTTCTCCTGTTAGGGCTCATGTACATGGGACGGTATGAAAACTCTTCTGAACGATGGAAACTGCTGGAAAACGTAGATCAAAAAATGTCAGTTTAGCCGCATTTGCATACCGCGTTTATGCGTGTTTGCGTTTAGAAGCGTTTTTAACAGATAACCTCAGGAGACCTTCCCAAATGCCCAGAATGCACTGAAAACTAGTAACAAATTAACTATTTCAGACATTTTGAGAGAAATGGAGAGAGCAGAAGCAGAGAGAGCAGTATGTGTTGAGATGACCTGTCTTTTCTGGTTGTATTCACTATGGATCCCATCATGAGCATAATGCGGCACATTCTACCATTTTTTCCTTCACGCGAAACCTGGAACTGACTGCACTGGTGTGCCGGGTCCATTTGAATACATGGAAAACGCTTTGCATGCATTTCTGATGATGAAAAAAGGCTCTGGACAGCATCTGGACATGGAACAGTTAAAAAAACGCTTCTAAACACAAACGCTTATAAATGCGGTTAACCGCGTTTACAAGCATTTGGCAGTAAAATCTACTCCTGAACGCAAGTTTGGTGCATTCAGAAAAACGACTGTAAACTCAACAGCCTGTAAATGAAGATGTGTACATGGACACATAGGAAAACAATAAGGAGAGTTCAGAGGCTGCTAAAAAAAACACTGAACAGCTCCTGAATGTCAGTTTAGGAGCTGCAGTGTACATGAACCCTTGCAACCCAGTTTCTAATTAGTGCGACTTACAGCGACTTAGTTCAAAATCGGGTGACCTGCCGATTTCCTTGCGCTTTGCAAGACATCTGACACAGATGTCTATGCAAATTGCAACAAAAGTGCACTACTTTATAAATCGGTGCGGCTCCGACCAAGTCGGAACCACACGGAAGTGACCGCTCTAATAGCAGACAATAGGGTGCGACTTGGCATACGATTTGCAAGTCGCCTGGCATGCAAATCGCACCCAATGTGACCGGGGGCTTAGGAGTCTAGCTGTTCTTTAACCACCTCCCGTCCAGCCGTTGTATATAAACGGCCGTACGGTGGCAGATCCGGGGCGGGTGGCTGTTTATAAACGGCCTTCCCGCCCCCTGCTTGTGCGCGCTCCCTGGGAGCGCGCAGCACCGTGATCCGGTGCGTGCAGTGTCCTCCGGACACAGTGGAACACTGATCGTCGTATGGGACCTCTGTGCGAGGTCCCGATCATGTGATCACTAATTGGCCAATCAGTGATCACATGCAGAGTAGTAAGCAAGATGTCACTTCCTGACATCATTGCTTACTACTTGTGAAATCTGTGAATGATCACAGAGGTCACATGGTACAAGGCTACTCACAACAGCCTTGTACCATATGACAGTCACAGCTCACACAGTAGTTCTCAATGGCTGTAAGAATGCAGCCAGAGGGAAGGAGAAATTATTGCTTTTATAGCCTTTATGGGTGTAAAAACAATCAGTGTAACAAAACAAAAAAAAAATCTTCATCACCCCCCACAAGTAGTACAGTGTCACCATGGTGACACTGTACTGCTAGGGTGACCGTATGTAAAAAAAAACAAAACATAATTATATAAAAAATGTAAAAAAAAGTTTACATTTATAATTTTTGGTTATAAACTAATTTGGGTCATTTTTTTTTACTAACAAGATAACGGAATACATTTTGGCCAAGATTTATGATGAAATATTATTTATTTGCAAACTTTTATAAGAAAAACACTTTTTTTAAAAAATTTTTGGACTTTTTCATTTACATAGCAAAAAAAATAAAAGTCCCAGTGGTGAATAAATACCACCGAAATAAAACTTTATCTGTCTCAAAAAAATGCTAAAAAATTCATATGGGTACAGTGCTGCATGACCGCGCATTTGTCATTCAAAGTGTGATAGCACTGAAAGCTGAAAATTGGCCTGGACAGGAAGGGGGTGAAAGTGTCCGGACTGGAAGGGGTTAATGACTTTATTTTGAAGCAGGCTGCGGCCTGTGGTACAACTGAATGTCCTGCCCTCATAAGTACTTCTCCGGTGTTCTATGAGCCCAGCCTTTCTCAGATTTATTAAACATCCAATACTGCAGGAAAGAGCCAAATAGTTTCCAGCGAGAACATCCTACCCTCTGCGTAGGCAGTTCTGAGCGAGAAATATCTGAGGGTTTATTTGAAAATAAAGCTGCTACAGCTGGGGGTTCTTTAATTCCCTTCACTCATAGCAGCCGCCCACTTCTCTCTCCCCCTTCAGAAGTCAAAGCTCGCTAATGAGCAGGCCTAAAGTTTAAACAAAACATTCCTGCTTTGGGACGCTCCAAATTTAACCAAATAAAAACAAGGCCGAGAGGAAAAATATTTTCCAATAGTCTACAAGCTGAGTCTTAACGACATGAAAGGCCATTTGCAATAATTTTATTGGCCAATAACCATATAAAAAGGGAAATCTAGTAAGGGTGAAAAGGGCTCCATAACAAGTGTGCCTGTTTCTCTTCATAAAAACGATGTCAGGCAGGCCCTTTGTAAATGCCGGGGCATAGTAAAGGTCTGTGCCGACAGGCTTTTGTATGCTTCTGGTAGGCTTTACATTCCCATACAAGTCTATAGGAATTCAAAACCTGCTGGATGCAGGTGAGAAGGAGGTCAACTGTAGGTCAAACGCACCTGTCAATCAATTGTAAATGATCTCCAAAGTGTTTTAACTGCTTCCCGACCGCCCTATAGCAGAAATACTGCTATAGGGTGGCACGGGGGTGCAAAATCACATATATACGTGATTTTGCATTTTTGGTAGGGGGTGCACCTGAGCCCTACCCATGCTGCCATTTGTGGCCACGGCTGTCAGTCACCGGGTCCCGGCCGGTAATTACTCGCTGGCGCTCGGTGATTTCCAAAGATCTCCAACAGGGAGGAGGACTGTTTTGTTTACTAACAGTTTTCCCTGTCAGCTCAGGCACACTTCTCTGGGTGGCTGTGCACAAAGCAGCGTGATTACAGTAAAACACCGCCCCTTAGTAAAACACTCCCTGCACACAGTTAACCCTTTGATCGCCTCTCATGTTAACCCCTTCCTGCCCAGTGCCATTAGTGCAGTGTCAGTGCTTTTTTTCTTTTTTAGCACCGATCACTGTATTGGTGTCACTGGGGGTGTTAGTGACACCAAGTCAGTTCCCCCCCAGTGTCAGAATGCCCACCACAGTCCCGCTACAAGTCGCCGATCACCGCCATTACTAGTAAAAATGATACAAAAAAAAAATCTATACTGCCATTTGTAAACGCTATAACGTTCACGTAAATCAATTAATTTACACGTAATGTTTTTTTTTTTTTTTTAGCAAAGACATGGAGCAGAATACATTTTGTCGTAAATTTATGACTAAATTTGATTTTTTACATTTTTTTACTGGACATTTTTAATATCAAAAAGTCCAAAATATTGTTCTTTTTTCAAAATTGTCGGACTTTTTTTTTTTTTTTTGTATTATAGCACAAAAAATAGAAAACGCACAGGCGATCAAATACCACCGAAAGAAAGCTCAGTTCGTGGGAAAAAGGACGTAAATTGGGTGCAGCGTTGCATGACCGCGCAATTGTCAGTTAAAGTAATGCAGCTCCGTAACACAAAAAATGGCCTGGTCAGGAAGGGGCACCATAGACGAGAATAGGAGGCTTCAACGCCTCCTGACTCGACCAGAGGCGTCCGTCAGAACAGCACCATGTGCTGTAATGTGCAGAATTGGCAGAGGCATTTGGGAAGCGGTAAAAACGCTTCCCAAACGCCTCTCTGCCGCTTGCACACAACGCTAGTGTGAACGTAGCCTTAGTGTGAAGAAGCCCTTAGTGCAGAGAACGGGGCGAAGTGTCTGGCCAGGTTTGTTGGTTAGAATGCACTAGGCAGCGCAGTCAAATTCTGGTGCTTGATGAACTGCGGTCATATTGAGGCACAGCGCACAACAGCTATAACACGGATTTGTAGAAAAAGACTGTAAAAATAGTAGTTGGTGCAATGCCTGTCTGAGTCAATATCGATTTCTCTGACTTCAGTTGGGCTTTAAATGTCACCCTAACAATCATCGGTCAAATGCTCTCTGTAGCCCAGTCCATTGCTGTGCAACGTGGGAATGTTTCCAAGACGCTGCATGTTTATGTCATTAGCAAATGGAACACTAAACATTTCTTCTTGAAAATCCTTCTTTATTGGCTCTGCCATACCCTAATTTTAGTACTGTGCATTTATTTTCTGTCTTTTTTTTTTTTTTTTTTTTTAATGGCGCTTGGCCATGTTATAAAAGGTCTTTGCTGCTGAATTTATGCCTATGTATTTTTTTTTTCAACATTGCAGAAAAATACATTTTGGCAAGACATCAGATTCTAAAGTAAGTCAGGCTATAGGCAATGAAAAAGCTCCTTGTTTTGTGATCTACTGGGACACATTTTTTTCATATGTTTCCTTTGTAAGGTTTAAATACTGTGATTAAAGGAAGCAGTAACCTAAGGAATATGACTAAGGCTTGCAGTGTAGCCTGGAAATGCAGAACTTAAGCTATATTTTCCAGCTGCCAGGCTTTCATTTCTCAACTGTACTGGGGGTGCCAAAGTGCACACATTGCATGACAGTGAGCACAGCTATCTTTTTTTCCCTAATCACCGTTAAAGCTGAATTCTAGACAAATATAAAATGCACCAATTAACACAGCTGTGTAATCATCAACACGATTTAAATCTATTTTTACATGCAAACAGTGTAGCTACCTGGATTTGGCCCGGTATCATTCTCTGGCAGCTCCTGTACAGCAGGGCTCAAGGAGACAATCAGTTTATGTGCTGACAAATAATATGCTGGTAGGTAGAGAAAGTAGAGTGACAGAGAGAACAGCCCATCCACTGTATTGCTTCTTTCACTGTTCGGTCACAGGTTGGGGTAGGCTCAGGACAACCTGGGCTCAGAGGAGTTGGGTTGGATGATGCTGGCCATCAGACTGAGGACAACTAGAGGCAGAGAAAACTATTATTATTATACAGTATTTATAAAGCGCCGATAGTTTGCTCAGCGCTGTACATTACAAAGGGGGACAGAACATGTGACAGAACAATACCAATACAATGCAAAACATGAGGGGATCGAGGGCCCTGCTTTTTTGAGCTTACAATGTAGGAGGGAGGGGATGGTGGCACAGGAGGAGATAGCTGTGGGGGATGGAGTGGTAGGAAGAGTGGAGGAGGTCGGCAAGTTAGCAGGGGGTGGGGTAGGCTTCCCTGAAGAGGTGGGTTTTCAGGGTGCGCCTAAAGGAGAGGAGAGTAGGTGATAATCTGATGGGTTGGGGCAGGGAGTTCCAGAGGATGGGTGACACCCTGGAGAAGTCCTGGAGGCGGGCATGGGAGGAGGAGACCAGGGAACTAGAGAGAAGGAGGTCTTGTGAGGAGCGGAGTGTGCGTGCTGGGTGGTACTTGGATATTAGGTCGGTGATGTAGTTCGGGGCAGTATGGTGGACAGCTTTGTACATCAGTGTTAGGATTTTGAATTTAATCCGTTGCGCAATCGGAAGCCAGTGGAGGGATTGGCAGAGGGGGATGGCGGAGACAGAGCGGTTGGAAAGGTGAATGAGTCTGGCTGCCGTATTCAGGATCGGGGATACCCAGCTGCGAGGCAGGCCAGTAAGGAGGGAGTTGCAGTAATTGAGTCGTGATATGATGAGGGAGTGGATGAGCTGTTTAGTGGTTTCTGGGGTTAGGAACGTGCGGATTTTGGCGATGTTGCGGAGGTGGAGTCTGCACGCGCTTGTTAAAGATTGTACTTGGGGCTGGAAGGATAGGTTGCAGTCCAGAATGACACCAAGTACTCTGGCCTGCGGGGCGAGTTTGATGGTGGCGTTGTTGGACATGATGGAGAAGTCAATGGGGGGTGGTGTCCGGGCTGGGGGGAAGACAAGAAACTCTGTCTTGGAGAGGTTCAGTTTAAGGAAGTGGAGCGAAAATCTCTAGATTAAAAGAGAAGTTCACCTTTTGGGGAAAAAAATAATAAATGCACATATTGTTTGCAGGGAGAAAAAAATCTGCATTTACTAAAAACATTATTTTTCAAAGCTGTTTTTCGTTTTTTTTTTTTTTTCCTGGAAAAATTACAAAAAAAAAAGAAGTGTGAAATATGTTCCTTTACAATGACAAACAATATATATTTTACATGGTATTAAAACTATATAACATGAAGACCTTAATGAAAGATTTCTGAGACTTTATGTAAAGTCTTAAATGATTAAGAATATGTTCTCTCAGCTGAAGACATGTAAATCCTGGAATACAATTCAAGTAACACTGTAGTTCTCAATGCAGTTCTTAAAAAAGAGAAATGTGCATATCTGCCACTAGGGGGCACTGCAGGGAAAAGCCTCTAGTTTAGTTTGCTTGTGGGCTCCATCTTGTACCTCCTACAGTTGGATGATTGTTGGGATTCAGTAGATAGTTTCTGTCCTCTCAGGTCTTACTTGACAGGTACGAGGGTAAATTTGTCTGACAAATTAGTTTATCTTTATATAATTTAAATTATTCCTATTAATGTTTTCCACCATCATAGCATAATGTTTACCTTTAATCTGGTCAGTAAATTGTTTTTTCTTTTCTTCTTCTCAATAAACATTTAGAGTTTGGAAACATTTCCACAGTGCAATCTGCTGAGAGCAAAGCTGCAATTTGCAAATATTGTGAAAATAAATATTGTTTTTCAAATGCTACAAGGATAACAAAACTCATCCTGGCATGCCAGAGGTGCACTAAAGCAGCCTTTCTCAACCTGGGGACCGTGGCATCCTGGTAGAGAAAAGCTGCGCTTTGTTAATGGTCTGGCAGTCTTCTGGGATCTGTCACGTGTCCAAGAAGATGGGGAGGGAGGACAACTCCGTGGAACTGGGAGCAGGTAACTGTCAAATTCGGGTACTTGCTCCCCCCCTTCCGCTCCCCAAAGGTCTGCAGTCTCTGGTCATCTCCTGTACTATGTCCGCAGTCTCTGGTGATCTCCTGTACTATGTCTGCAGTCTCTGGTTATCTCCTGTACTGTGTCCGCAGTCTCTAGGCATCTAATGTACTATGTCCGCAGTCTCTGGTCATCTCCTGTACTATGTCCGTAGTCTCTGGTCATCTCCTGTACTATGTCCGCAGTCTCTGGTCATCTCCTTTACTATGTCCGCAGTCTCTGGTCATCTCCTTTACTATGTCCGCAGTCTCTGGTCATCTCCTTTACTATGTCCGCAGTCTCTGGTCATCTCCTTTACTATGTCCGCAGTCTCTGGTCATCTCCTGTACTATGAACAAAATGCAATATCTCCTGCGCTCCAGGACCCAGACCGGTGGTGAGTAGATGGAACAAACTCCAAAAAAGGAAGGAACCACCGAAATAGACAAGGTCGTGCAGCTCCACACCAAGGCTGGGGAAGCCCAAACGAAACTGTGAGGAAGAACAACAAAAAAAAAAAAGAAGCGCACCAACCTTGCGCATTACCTCAGTAACCAAAATTTATTGAATAAAAGAATGGTACTCACAAACAGCGAATAAAAACAGAGCTCTGAGGAAGAAGGCTTGTCCTTCGAAACGCGTCAGCTGTACTGAGTGGCTTCCTCCATGATGGGATTCGCATTTGCATCTTGCCTTTAAAGTCCCTTTGAGGACTTACATGCCTGTTTTTATTCGCTGTTTGTGAGTACCATTCTTTTATTCAATAAATTTTGGTTACTGAGGTAATGCGCAAGGTTGGTGCGCTTCTTTTTGTTGTTCTTCCTCACATCTCCTGTACTATGTCCGCTGTCTCTGGTCATCTCCTGTACTATGTCCGCTGTCTCTGGTCATCTCCTGTACTGTGTCCGCTGTCTCTGGTCATCTCCTGCACTGTGTCCGCTGTCTCTGGTCATCTCCTGCACTGTGTCCGCTGTCTCTGGTCATCTCCTGTACTATGTCCGCTGTCTCTGGTCATCTCCTGTACTATGTCCGCAGTCTCTGGTCATGTCCTGTAGTATGTATGTAGTCTCTGGTTATCTCCTGTACTATGTTTGCAGTCTATGGTCATCTCCTGTATTGTATCCGCAGTCTCCGGTCATCTGCTGAAATATGTCCGCAGTCTCCGGTCATCTCCTGCGCTATTTCCGCAGTCTCCGGTCATCTCCTGCGCTATGTCCGCAGTCTCCGGTCATCTCCTGCGCTATGTCCGCAGTCTCCGGTCATCTCCTGCGCTATGTCCGCAGTCTCCGGTCATCTCCTGCGCTATGTCCGCAGTCTCCGGTCATCTGCTGCGCTATGTCCGCAGTCTCCGGTCATCTGCTGCGCTATGTCCGCAGTCTCCGGTCATCTGCTGCGCTATGTCCGCAGTCTCCGGTCATCTGCTGCGCTATGTCCGCAGTCTCCGGTCATCTCCTGCGCTATGTCCGCAGTCTCCGGTCATCTCCTGCGCTATGTCCGCAGTCTCCGGTCATCTCCTGCGCTATGTCCGCAGTCTCCGGTCATCTCCTGCGCTATGTCCGCAGTCTCCGGTCATCTCCTGCGCTATGTCCGCAGTCTCCGGTCATCTCCTGCACTATGTCCGCAGTCTCCGGTCATCTCCTGCACTATGTCCGCAGTCTCCGGTCATCTGCTGCACTATGTCCGCAGTCTCCGGTCATCTGCTGCACTATGTCCGCAGTCTCCGGTCATCTGCTGCACTATGTCCGCAGTCTCCGGTCATCTGCTGCACTATGTCCGCAGTCTCCGGTCATCTGCTGCACTATGTCCGCAGTCTCCGGTCATCTGCTGCACTATGTCCGCAGTCTCCGGTCATCTGCTGCACTATGTCCGCAGTCTCCGGTCATCTCCTGCACTATGTCCGCAGTCTCCGGTCATCTCCTGCACTATGTCCGCAGTCTCCGGTCATCTCCTGCACTATGTCCGCAGTCTCCGGTCATCTCCTGCACTATGTCCGCAGTCTCCGGTCATCTCCTGCACTATGTCCGCAGTCTCCGGTCATCTCCTGCACTATGTCCGCAGTCTCCGGTCATCTCCTGCACTATGTCCGCAGTCTCCGGTCATCTCCTGCACTATGTCCGCAGTCTCCGGTCATCTCCTGCACTATGTCCGCAGTCTCCGGTCATCTCCTGCACTATGTCCGCAGTCTCCGGTCATCTCCTGCACTATGTCCGCAGTCTCCGGTCATCTCCTGCACTATGTCCGCAGTCTCCGGTCATCTCCTGCACTATGTCCGCAGTCTCCGGTCATTTCCTGTACTTTGTTTGCAGTCCATTGGTTCAGAATATTTTTTGTCTTTTTTTCCTCCTCTAAAATCTAGGTGCGTCTTATGGAGTGAAAAATACAGTATATAGCATCAGCAGTTTGCGCAGTGCTTTACAAAATGAAGGTAGACATAACAGATACAATACAAGAGTGTACATCTGTGTGTGTACATGTGTTTGTAGCAAGGTGGATAAAAATCAATGATTTTGTTTTTTTAAATAAAAAAAAAATTGGATTTTTTTATTTAAATCAGATTTTTTGATTTTTATCAAATTTATTTTAATAAAATACTTTTGGAGTAAAAATCTATCTAAAGATAGTTTTCTATTTAAGATACATTACTAATTTAGTTTATTCATTATTTTTAAATTTTTGGTAAATTCATTCAATGAATCCAAGCTCTGCAAGCTGAGATAACATGCACTGCATTGGTGGATTCACACAATGTCACAGTAACCATGAGAAAAAACATGAAATAAAAGAATCTGAGTCGTTCTCCAGCTATGTGTGATGAACCTATTAACCTAAAATCGGTTCTGATATCTCTGTTTTACTAACCTGACAACTTATTATTCTAAAAAGGAAACCTTCATTTGGTTTGAAAATATTAAAGGTTCTAACTACCAGCAAGAATGAGTCAGATTCCTTTACATTTAAAGAGCACCTGTCATTTTAGATCCATCATGGCAGCGCCTGTTAGTGAGCATCCACTCCCCTGCTGCCGCCACGTCCCTCACCTTGTTGTGTCCCTGCCGCATCACCGGCCGTCCCATTAAAGTGAATGGGACTGTCGGTGAGTCAACAGCAGGTCAGAGGAGGAGCCGCTGTGGGACAGACATGACAGCTGCTCTTTAATAATTATGATTTAAATCAAGCCTTTTCACTACTAATTTAAATCGTGATTTAAATCAAATCCACCCTGCTTTGTAGGTGTATGTGTTCGTGTGCACGTTTGTATGTGTGTGTACATGTGTTTGTAGGTGTATGTATTCGTGTGCTCGTGTGTGCATGTGTTTGTAGGTGTATGAGTGTGTGTGTGCTCGTGTGTGTATGTGTGTGTACATGTGTTTGTAGGTGTATGTGTGCATGTGTTTGTAAGTGTATGTGTGTGAACATGTTTGTATGTGTGTATACATGTGTTTATAGGTGTATGTGTGTGTGCATGTGTTTGTATGTGTGTACAGTTGCAAGAAAAAGTATGTGTATTCCTTGGGATTACGTGGAGTTTTGCATGAATTGGGCATAAAATGTGCTCTGAACGTCATCTAAGTCACAATAGAACAGTGTTTCTCAACTCCAGTCCTCATGGACCCCCAACAGGTCATGTTTTCAGGATTTCCCTCAGATGAAACAGCTGTGGTAATTACTAAGGCAGTGAAACTGATCAAATCACCTGTGCAAAATAATGGAAATCCTGAAAACATGACCTGTTGGGGGTCCATGAGGACTGGAGTTGAGAAACACTGCAATAGAAGAACACAGTCTGCTGAACATAATACTACACAAACATTAGATGTTTCCATGGTTTAATTGCACATAACATGTAAACATTCACAGTGCAGGGAGGAAAAAGTATGTGAACCTTTGGACTTAATAACTGGTTGACCCTCCTTTTGGCAGCAATAACCTCAACCAAACGTTTCCTGTAGTTGCAGATCAGACCTGCACAACGACCTGGAGTAATTTTGGACCACTCCTCTTCACAAAACTGTTTCAGTGTAGCAATATTCTTGGGATGTCTGGTGTGAATCGCTCTCTTAAGGTCATGCCACAGCATTTCAATCGGGTTGAGGTCAGGAGTCTGACTGGGCCACTCCAGAAGGCGTATTCTGTGCTGTTGCAGCCATTGTTTTGTTGAATTACTTGTATGCTTTGGGTCATTGTCCCGTTGCATCACCCATCCTCTGCGGAGCTTCAGTTGGCGGACAGATGGTCGTACATTTTCCTGCAAAATGTCTTGATAAACTCTGGAATTCATTTTCCCATCAATGACAACAATCCATCCAGGCCCTGAGGCAGCAAAGCAGCCCCAAACTATGATGCTCCCTCCGCCATGTTTTACAGTGGGGATGAGGTTTTGATGTTGGTGTGCTGTGCCTTTTTTTCTCCACACATAGTGTTGTGTGTTCTTCCCAAACAACTCAATCTTGGTTTCATCTGTCCACAGTATATTTTGCCAGTAGTGCTGTGGAACATCCAGGTGCTCTTTTGCAAACTTCAAACGTGCTGCAATATTCCTTTTGGACAGCAATGGCTTCCTCCGTGGTGTCCTCCCATGTACTCCATTCTTGTTTAATGTTTTCCTTATTGTAGATGTGTCAACAAAAATGTTAGCATGTGCCAGAGATTTCTGTAGGTCTTTAGCTGACACTCTGGGATTCTTCTTTACCTCATGCAGCATTCTGCGCTGTGCTCTTGCAGTCATTACTTACAGGACGACCATGCCTAGGGAGAGTAGCAACAGTGCTAAACTTTCTCCATTTGTAGACAGTCTGTCTTACCGTGGACACATGAGCATCAAGGCTTTTGGAGATACTTTTGTAACCCTTTCCAGCTTCATGCAAGTCAACAATTCTTGATCGTAGGTCTTCTGAGAGCTCTTTTCTGCGAGGCATGGTTCACATCAGACAGTGCTTCTTGAAACCAGTAAACCCAAAACAGGTGTGTGTTTTTTAAGGGCAGGACAGCTGTCAGCAACACATCCAATATCATCACACTGATTGGAGTCAAGGTTGGCTCACTCCTGGCTCCAATTAGCTCTGGGAGAAGTCATTAAGCTAGGGCCTCACATACTTTTTCCTCCCTGCACTGTGAATGTTTACATGTTATGTGCAGTTAAACCATGGCAACATCTAATGTTTGTGTAGTATTATGTTCAGCAGACTGTGTTCTTCTATTGTTGTGACTTAGATGACGTTCAGAGCACATTTTATGCCCAATTCATGCAAAACTCCACGTAATCCCAAGGGGTTCACATACTTTTTCTTGCAACTGTATACATGTTACATAGTTATTCTGGCTGAAAAAAGACAAAAAAAGACAAAAGTCCATCCAGTTCAACCATTAAAAAAAAAAGTTATAATCCTACACCCACAGTTGATCCAGAGGAAGGCAAAAAAACCCAGCAAAGCATGATCCAATTTGCTCCTGCAGGGGAAACAAATCCTTCCTGACCCCCTAATGTGTTTGTTGGTGTATGTGTGCATGTGTTTGTATGTTTGTGTACATGTGATTGTAGGTGTACGTGTGCATGTGTGTGTACATGTGATTGTAGGTGTATGTGTGCGTGTACGTGTTTGTAGGTGTATGTGTGCATGTGTTTTTGTGTGTGTATATACATACATGTACACGTGTATGTGATTTTACATGTGACCCCGTATTCTTGTACTATCAGAACTGCTTTTTTAGGGCTTGTGTGTAATAGCAGCAAGGACATAACTGAGGTGGATGGAGGAATCCTCCCTATTGTGTCTTTGTATTCTGACAGTGGGACTCAGAGGCTTCATTTGACTCATCGAGAAAAGTTTTCAAACATTCTCGAGCAGGACTGGCCATACATGGATCGAAATGTGTCTGGTTCCTGCTAAATTGGCTCAATTTCGATCCATCTATGACCAGAATTAGTCTAAATATTCTTGAAAATGTTCCCTCTTCCTCTCCTACCTATCCTGCCTAACCTGTATAGATTTGTGCACTCTCCTATTTTTATTCTGGTTCGTTCTGGTCAAATGAACCTGCAGCTCAGGCTCCCCTGTTTCAGTGAGTGGTTGCTGCAGGAGAGAGCAGGGAGCTCTGACAACAGATGGGTCATAGTAAGGCTATGGGTGGCTCCCGGAATTCGCAGCCGTTGTCGAGCGCTCCCTGAGCTGCAGCTGCATGTTCCCAGACCAAAGTGGATTAAAAATAATAAGTAAGCGCACGTATCTTTTTCTTATACTAGTTAGGTAACAGGAGAGGAGAGAACATTTTTAAGAACAATTAGACTTAGGATTTTCTTCCACTTTCAGAAATAATTCTTTGTAATATAAGAATAGTTCTGCCACTTAGTTTGTTTCTTGAGCACAGCTTTTTATAACCCGGAATTCAACTTTTTTTTTTTTTTGTAGATTTTAGTGTGCTCATCCATGAAAGGAGAATGCTTGGAATAGAGCCTCTTTTCTTAACCAAATCTGCTTACATTGCTGAAAAATGTTCTCTGTGATATTTCACACTCCTTCCTCTCCACTGTTTAGAAGATTATCACGCTTTATATTATACAGGTGTGGTTGGAACAGCTTTATTCCAGCTAATGAATTGTGAAACGCTTTATCTGCCACATCCCCTGTTGCTGCAGTCACTCAGAAGGTGCTCCAGCTAAGCTCAAATGAATAAGCGGAGAGTTTAAGCACGTTCTGGAAAGGCGAGTCCAAGTATTAAAATAAAGAACGAGCTAAGGAAAACTGATTTATATTGGAGAGAAGACTTCAAGCACTGACTTGCACCGGCAGGGTAGGGCTTAAGTACAAAGCTGTCTAAATACACAGACTTGGTTCTGTGGTTTTAACTGTGTAAAGAAAAGCATCGGCCAGGCCTCGGCGTGCGCCCGTCATTGGGTTTTCCTGCACACACAATAGTTAAATCGCCAGCTTTGTGCGTAGAAATTGCTGTCTCATCTCGCACACAGGGGAGATTCTTTCATCGAGTTCCTTATGTAATCACTAATTTGTTTTTACTGTATTGTGGTTTTTACAAAAGACGATTTCATAGTAACATTTCAGCCTGCAGCAAACTCCAGTGGAATCTGGCGGCTGTGACATAGTCCAAACTTTCTCCTTTGTCTGTTTCCACTTGGCATGTACCAGACCGACTTGTTGTCATAAGCCCTCAGCGTCAACGCCATCAAGGGCCGCTAAAAGGGAAAAGCCTGACATGTCCTAGGGAAAGCGGGCTAATGAAGGCTCCATAGGAACCTTCATTTTCATTGTTCTACTGAAGATGTTTGGGTATTTAATGATTTGCTGGCAGTTCACTTGGTGTTTGTTGGGTTGGGCGGCGGGCGGTTTTTTAAATTTTTTTGCTGCCAAGGTAAAGAAGGTCAGAATAAGGCTGTCGTTTTTTTTTTTGTTTAGTTTTTTTCAGTCTCAAATTGATTTTGGTTTTTAATTTATTAACCAGTTGTTTTAGTTAACTCTGCTTAAAGTGATCCAGCTGTCTAAAAAATTTAGTATTGTATTAGAAAAAGCTAGAGGAGCTAGACAATCATTGCTCTTTTGCACAGCTAGTAGCTCCGGTACTTTGCAATACTTCCGAAGTGTCAGCATGTTTCTCACTGGTCACTGTCTCTTCTCCTGGTGGTAAGGACCTCAGAGTCTCTGGAAGTGTTGGATAGGTATTAGCAGCCATTGTAGCATACAGGTCTAACAATAACGTTATTGAACATTTCTCACTGCAGCCTAGTTCTTTTTTAGATCTGCTGGGACTCTTGACTGCATAGGCTGTTTTCTGAAAAAAAGGGGAACTTAGCTTTTAAAGGGTATATTGCATGTCCACGTTCCCATTCTAAAATTGAACAAAATGAAATTGCAGCTTACTTTTTTTTAGATTCTGTTTTCTGGGACTTCCATCAAGGAAAAAGTCTACCTGGTTTTCTTTGTGATGAGGGGGGGGGGGGGGGCTGAGAATTTGTGTTTACCATAAATTACCCTGTCTGGAAATATATCATCACTTGTACTAAATTTGAACACTGTTTTAACAAAAGGTTAGTAGTTTAGGTGCTGTGCTTCTCCATTAATGGACAATCCCCAGCCCAACTACTGGGACTCATCACACCGAGCTAGCTGAGAAATGCTTCCAGTCAGCCATGAAATTTTTCCTCAGAAACATCTAAAAGGTATTTTTTATTAAAATTTGTTAAAAGTGGAAATACACTTTAAATGATGGTGAAAGAGTTATTCCTCAATAAGTGGAATGAAATACACTGTGTGCACAATTATTAGGCATGTTGTATTTTTGAAGATTAATTTCAATATTGAACAACTACAGTACTCTCGATCAATCCAAAATGTTAATAAACCTCAAACCTGAATATTTAAGAAATAAAATTAAAGTTTTGGCTTTCTTAGGAGAATATCTATGCGTACACAAGTATTGAGCGTCTATTTAGTGTGCACAATTATTATGCAACTAATTGAAAATGTTCCCATCTTGTTTATTTTCATCTGTTAAAGTGAGAATGATAATCAAAAAACTCAAAATGTACAAATAAACATTTCTGACATTGAAAAAAAAATATTAGTAACCAATATAGCCACCCTTTTTTTCAATACCAGTCATAAGCCTTCCATTCATGGAGTCTGTCAGTTTCTTGATCTGTTGAAGATTAACTTTTTGTGCAGCAGCAACCACAGCCTCTCAGACAAAATTCAGAGAGGTGTACTGTTTTCCTTCACCGTAAATCTTCAGTTTAGGAAGGACCCATGAGTTCTCAGTAGGGTTTAGATCAGGTGAGGAAGGGGGCCATGTCATTATTCTTTCATCTTTAAGGCCTTTACAGGCTAGGCACGCAGTGGAGTACTTTGATGCATGTGGTGGAGCATTCTCCTTCTTCCTGTGCCACTGCTTAAAGAAAGGGTCTTCTAAAAACTGGCAGTAGGTTTGGGAGTTGATTTTGAGTCCATCTTAACCTGAAAAGGTCCGACTAGCTCATCTTTCATAATATCAGCCCATACCAGTACCCCACCTCCACATTGTTTGTTGGCGTCTAAGTCAAAGTGGAGCTCTATGCCCGTTTCTGATCCAGCCACAAGCCCATCCATATGGTCCATCAAAAGTCACTCTCATCTCACCAGTCCATAAAACCTTTCAAAAATCTGTCTTCAGATATTTCTTGGCCCAGTCTATGTGTGTTGTTCAGTGGTGGTTGGGTTTCAGCCCTCCTCACCTTGGCCATGTCTCTGAGAACTGAACACCTTGTACTTCTGGGCTCTCCAGGTAGATTGCAGTTCTGGAATATGATAGCACTGGAGGATAATGGGTTCCTGGTAGCTTCACGTTTCATTCTTCTGAAATCTTTGGCAGTTAATGTGCATTTTTTTTCTCAACTAGTTTCTTGCGACCCTGTTGGTTATTTGCAACAAAATGTTTCATAGTTCTGTGATCACGCCCCAATATCTTAGCAATTTCAGGAGTGCTGCATCCCTGTGAAAGACTTTTTAAAATGTTTGACTTTTCAGAGTCAGGTAAATCTTTTTGGCCCATTTTGTCTTAGGAAAAGAAGCTGCCTAATAATTGTGCACACCTTGATATTTAGATGTTGATCTCCTCAGGCCACACCCTCCCTCATTACACAAATAGACATCACCTGATATGCTTAAATCCAATAAGCATTCAAGTTTATACATCTTGGAGTTAGACTATATGCATAAAAATGATGATTTGTTTAAATACTCACTTGTCTAATAATTGTGCACACAGTGTAGTTAGGATCTGCATCCTAAGTAATGAAGTGAGTGAAAAATTGTGGGTAAACGGAACAGAATGAGAACAACAAAAATGTTAAAGGATAAGTTCACGTTTGGGAACATTTTACATGTTCCCGCTTCTGTAGCCGTTTGCCGATCCCCTCTCTCCCTGTGGCAGCAGTATGAGGAGAAGTTCCCAGTAGTAGCCGTCACTTTTTGAAATGCGCATTTCTATGCGGGGCCCACCCACACAGCCACTTCTTTCATTCAGAGTTCTGTGAATGAATCAACTACAAGTACTGACATCCTTTGGAGATATCGACTTGTAGTTATCAGTAAACTTTCACAGCACTGCTTGTCAGAGTATAACTGCCTACACATGTGATGTATGGGCAGACAATTTACACTGACAGTCTGCAGGAGTCCTGCATGGCACCAGTGATCTGCTGGTGCAATGCTTTCCAGGCTCCTAAAACCCCAGTAAACTCACATTTTTTTACCTGCAAAAAAGTGCACTTGATATATTTTTAAGGTGGCCTTAGCCTTTCACAATTTGGAAGGAACCATAAAAACTGTATAGGGATAACATGGAAGGCTAGATACAATCCAGAAAGCAGATAGAAAAAAGAATGGTAGTGACATGAAATGAGGTACATATAAAGCAGTAGAGAATGGTTATTAGGACAAAAAATGAAGGTGTGAGCAGTAAGGCCACAGTCTGTGATAAAAACGTGACTTGGGTTTTAATCCTTCCCCACTCTATGTATGCACTTTAAAGTGGTTCTAATTGCTCAAGGCTTTTTACCTTCGTGCAGTCTATGCATGAAGATAAAAACCTTCTGTGTGCAGTTGCCCCCCCAAACTTTACATGAGCCACCACTGATCCAGTTATGTTCTCGACAGCTTTTGTTGTCTGTGGACTCTTCCCCTTCATTGGCTGAGATAGCAATGGGAGCCCATTGGCTCCCGCTGCTGTCAATCACAGCCAGTGAGGAGAGAGTGGGAAGCTGGGCTGAGCCACGGCTCTGTGTCTTATTGGCACATAGAGCAGCAGCTCGAGGACGAGCATGCAGAGGTGCCACCAGGGCGAGCGGCTTTCCCTGGGGGCACTGCTCGAGGAGGAGGAGCCATGAGCGCCAGAGGGGACCCGAAGAAAAGAGGATTGGGACTGTTGTGTGCAAAATCACTGCACAGAGCAGGTAAGTATAGACATGTTTGTGTTTTTAGAAAAAAAAAAGCATTAGTGTCACTTTAATGTCATGATGAATTACTGATCTGTTTGAAGTTGAAGTCTGCCATTAGATTGTTTGCTACATTTTTAGAGTATACATTCTCACTACATTCATAGCTGAAGCTCAGTTGGATGTGCACATAACAGGACACATGATGAATATCTTGTGTCCAGAATGGACTTATCTTGATTCAAAGGTGAAGACCCTTTAATCCAGGGCTCAGCAACCTTTTCAACCTTAATTGTCAATTTGAATGCATTAGACAACCAGCTTGCCAGTGAGCAATAGCATTTCATAGTTTTATAGTCTGTTTTCAATTTTTACACTCATAGTTACACTGCTAATGGAACAGTAAAACTCATTCAGACCAACCCCAGTTCTTGCACCTTCAAACCTCAAAACAACTTCAATTTATGCATCTTTATACTTTAGCCAGGCACCAATATACTCACCCTTACACCTTAGATTAGCCTCAATTCATGCACCTTTAGACCTCATATTGGCTCCATTTCATGTGCCTTCACACCATAGGTCATCCTAAAATCCTACACCTTCAGAAACATGGGGGTTTTACATGCATACTTGCCAAAAATGGTTGTTCCACGTAGAGGGGAGGAGGGGCAGGCAGGCTTCCTTATGTTGTACACAATACCTGCAGCCACCAGTTGGTGTACACTAGTACTGGGAGAATGACTGGCACCTAAATGTCTTTGATGTCTGGGAGGTGGGTGGTTCATGGAAACAGAAGAGCAAGCCAGACTTTATAATTGACAGCCTATGGCAGCGGTGCTTCCAAATGCCACTGAAAGACAGATGTCTGCCTGAGCTTGTATGCTGACCCCTGCTGTAAGCCAAGCAAGCCTCAATACCAAATCTGCTCTTTCTGCCATGGAGAGTAGGCCCTGCAGTTTGCTAGATAGATAATTTCCACTGCTGGCACTGACACTGGAGTTCTTCTGTAAAAATTATGAATCTCTGATCAGGACTTTAATTGTTTAGACACATAGACGTGAATAATTGCTGCACAATACTTTGGCTATTCCTGAACAACTGTTCTACCCAGGTCCCCTTGGCTGCTATAATGGAGCTCCACAACCACGAACATCCAAGATGCCAAGTAGCCTTTCAACAATGTGCCAAACTCACTGTGTTGGGATGCCAGCCCCATTCCTGGATTGCTCCGTTATTACTGAGGAGCATGTGCAGAATGCAATCTTGCTACAAGAATAAGCTTTCACCCCTTTTGGACATTTACACAAAATAGCTTATAAGGTTAAATGGAAACAAATCTACATGGTTTTCCAAATTGCTTACAAATAACAAAAAAAAATTATTTATGTTGACATAAGTATTCACCCTCTTTGCTAAAAAGACTCTTGTTGAACTAGTTGCCTTCAGAAGTCATGTAACAATTTGGATGGGACCATCTACGTGCAATTTAAAAAAGTTTCACATGGTCTCAAAATAAATACACCCATTTATAGAAGGGCATGTAGATTTGGAAGATAAAACATCTAAACAACACCATGAAAACCAAGGAGATTGTCACATCACCAATCAGAATCGGGTTCTAAAATATCCCACACATGAAACATAACTAGAGCCTCATTTAATTGGTTTTTTAATAATAATCAGGTAAAGGATATCCATTTATACTCAGTGACAGCTTGGAAAGGTTTTATGGAAGTGCTTCATATAGAAAGCCATTGGTAAAAACAGTTGTTGCTGGGTCCTTTCAGAGTTCTCCCAAGGTGCATGTGGGGAGTGGATGGGTTTCATATGCAGGGCCTGAGTAACTGGACAGAATTGAGGAAGGTGGGAGGAATCAAGTGCAAGTCCATTGTAGGGGAAAACCTGTTTCAATCTGACAAACTGATTCAAAGGTTCACCTTCCATGAGCACAAAATCCTTAAATTAAAAGTCAGCAGCTACAAAAATCAGACACCTGTCCCAGGATCCAGCGCTGTCCTCCCTCCCGTCCGGTTTCTTCATTGATCTTTGGTCCCTGGAGCAAGCATGTTAACTGTGGGTAGCCGGCTGTGACTGCTTGCGGCTTCACAGCTGACTGCACATGTTTGAGGCGCGCTGCGCTTTATGAATGGTCCCACAGCCTTCTGGGACCTGTGACATGTCCCAGAAGGATACGGGCAGGGATTGCGGAGGAGAAACTCCACTTGGATCGCCTAGGAGAACTGAGTGGAAGTGGGAGTGAGTACCTATCAAAAGCAGGTATCCGCTGCCCAACCAAGAAATTTGATTTGTGCCAAAGGAGGTGGAGGAAAAGCAGAACTTCTCCTTTTAGGGAAAGTTCCGCTTTAAACATACAGTCAAAGCTAAGATGAAATAGTTTCAAATCACCAACCAATGGATGAATTTACTAAAGACAAATAGACCATGCACTTTGGAATTTTTCCCCATAGCTTAGTAAATGTGGTAAGGCTGTGCTGATTTCCATCATCCAATCATGTGCAAGCAAAATTCTGTTTTTTTTTTTCCCTGATTGGTTATTCTTTAGAAAGTGATGCTTTACATTTACTAAGGAAAATTAGTCCAACTGCACTTGCAAACGTCTTTTTGCCCTTAGTCAATCCACACCAGAATGTCTTATAATGACCAAATTAAAGAACCAATCCAATTGAAAATGTGTGACAAGACTTGAAAACTGCTGTTATCCAATGGTCTCTAACCAAACTGATCATGCTAGAGCAGGCATGTCCAAAGTCCGGCCCGCGGGCCATTTACGTCCCGGGGGTCGGTTTAATACGGCCCTCCAACAGCCCTCCCTGCTCTGTGTAATGTGGCCCTCCCACAGCCCTCCCTTCTATGACAGACAGTCTTCTGCTTGAGAGCAGAGGGCAGTGCGCATGCCTGACTGCGGCGCGTTCTCCCTGGTCTGTGTAAATGCGGCTGTCGCACGGCCCTCCCTTCTGTGGCAGACAGTCTTCTGCTTGAGAGCAGTGCGCATGCGTGACTGCGCTGCGCTGGGAGCGACAGAGGGCGGTGACGTCAGGGCCGGGCTTCCAGCGTGAAGTGTGTTTCTCTTCCCCTCCCGGCTGCCGAGCAGAGACTTCAGCTCCAGCTACCTTTTTTCACCCTTCACATTAGTGCAGGTAAGTTTTTTTTTTTTATTTATTTTCAATACATTGTGAAAACTCAGCTGTCAGTTGATCTTAATGTTATGAAATGAAAAGTATGTCGTTTGCAATTAACTTGGCATAAAATAATTTATTTGCATTTAATTGTAATGGTTCAAAGAATGTTCGGAACTCCACCATGTTCACTTCATCCAATCTGGCCCTCTTTGAAAAAAGTTTGGACACCCCTGTGCTAGAGTAATCTTTCTAAAAGAAGAATGGGGACAAACTGTATAATCCAGATAGTCAGACCTGGTAGATGCTATACTTACCCCAAAAGACTTGCAGAACACCATTACCAATTACTTATTCTGAGGAAGTGGGTCTGCTCTTTTGTTTCATTAACTTTTCCTTTATGATAACATTTATTTTGCACCATTTTAAGTGTTGAGTATAATTTTCAAATAATATTACAAAGATTCCAGTTGAATCATTTTAATCCCAGGATGTAGCACTATAAAAAATATAGTGAAGTCCAAATAACAGGAAGCAGGGAATACTATGCTATTTATGCTACTGTGCTATTTATTTGATGGAAATGTAGGACCACTGAAGAGTAATCCAGGTTATAGATGTGCCCAATTGTGTTTCATATCCTTGTATGTAGGTCATAACCATAGCCAAGGATGACTCGGTCTGGCTGATGTTTTCCTGCCATAACTTGGGCTTGTACGCATTTATGTTATATACATGCAAAAATCTAATCTACCAAACTATCCCCATATGTTTTCAGCTATCCCTAAATGGTTTTTGGCATACCCCCTTCAGTATTAGGCTCCATTACATCGTATTAGATTACATCCTGCAGGTAAGGTGTACATGATTAGAATGTGGTAAATATGTATATATGGAAAAGAGTTATTGAGAGTTGTGGACTTTGGAGGCAATATGCGCAACTCCGGTGACCTATCGGAAGATGTGATCCTAGATAGCAATATACGAGACAGTCCTTTAATGCAGTCATTCGGCTAGGCCATTTATAATGAATATCATTATGTGAATTCTCCGACCCGCTTTTCGTTTTTCTGTCCCATTTCTTAGAACACGTGTAATCATGCAGATTTTTCCTTTCAATGAGTGAAAACTTGTTTTCAATTACTTGGACATTTGAAACATATTATAAGTCAATTTCACAAGCAGGAAATTAAATTAGCAGTTTTGGAATTGAATTTAAATATATTTCACTTAGCATTCAACCTTTGCACAACATTTGTGTTAGGCTGAACTTTACTCCTACTTTACATTACGGTTCTGTTGCTGGTGCTAAAGCAAAGTCCTTTAATTAAACTAATTATTATACAGGATTTATATAGCGCCAACAGTTTGCTCAGCACTTTACAATATAACGGGAGACAATACAGTTCAATACAAGAGGGATTTGAGGGCCCTGCTCCTTGGAGCTTACAATCTAGGAGGGAGGGGCTAGTGGTACAAAAGGTAGTAACTGTGAGTGATGGACTGGTTGGAAGAGTAGAAGATCCCATTATTAGCTGAGGGCAGGATAGGCTTCCCTGAAGAGATAGGTTTTCAGAGATCGCCTAAAAGTGAGCAGAGTAGGCGATAGTCTGATAAATTTGGGTAGAGAGTTCCAGAGGATGGGGGAAGCTCTGGAGAAGTCCTGGAGATGAGCATGGGAGGAGGAAACAAGGGAGCTAGAGAGCAGAAGGTCTTGCAAGGAGCGGAGAGTACGGTTTGGGTGATATTTAGAGATGTATTGATGTAATTGTGATGTAATTTGGGGCAGAGTTATAAATGGCTTTATACGTTATTGTTAGTGTTTTGAATTTTATCCGTTGGGCAATGGGAAGCCAGTGGAGGGATTGGGAGAGAGGGATGGCAGATACAGAATGGTTAGTAGGGTGGATGAGTCTGGCAGCTAATGGTGTATAGAGGTAATTACTTTAAAACAGAACTTTAAACAAAACTTTGTTTTAGGCTCCATGCGCACTGGCTTAAAATAAAAAAAAGCCAAAAAAACTGTTGCTCCTAGAGGAGTTTAGTGCTTTGCCCGTAGAAGCAGCTAATGTTATCCTATGTGTCCATGCACTTTAGGTAGTCTAGAAAAGTTTTTTAAGCTTAGCATTTAGAGGCAAAAAAACTCCTTCTGTTTTTCGTTGTTGAGAGCGGTTTTCTGGCAGAAAAAAAAACGCTAGTAAAATAAACAAAAAAAACCCCTCAAAATTAGCATTTTTTTCTGCCAAGAGCACTGGCAATTTTTTAAGCTAGTGTGTATGGAGCCTTAGATTGTGGGGAACATTGGTCTAGTTTGTTTTCTTGTCTTGTTGAGGAGAGTTTGCCTTTTCTGCAGTATTTATACCTGTTACTACCACAAGAAAAGAGAGAATGTCTCCCCAGCTGGGTAACTGGTGGCCATGAAGGAGGTCCTAACCCTTCCTTGTTGTCTTAAAATAACTGATTTTATTTACGGTCTATGTATTAGTTAGATTTTTTACATACTTTTTTTGCACTCTGTCGATCTCTGATTCAGAGACTCTAATTGGAATAAGAAGTGAAGGCAAACAGAGCAGTTATAATCTGACAGAGCCTTTAATCCTGCGGTCTCCAAACTTTTCAGTAGGAGGGCCACATCATATATTTTACAAATATTCACCGGTCAAAGAAAAATCAGTTTTATAAATGAACAAATCAATGTTGTTTTGTAATCAGCATTATATGATTTAGAACAATGGAGCCAAACCTTCAGCAAATTAAGCAAAAACAATTTAAATAAACTTCCCTACTTATGTCAGAGTTCTCTTTTATCATAGTCCCCCTTAAATCAGAGTCCCCCCTTACACGAGATTCCCCATGAGAAGCATTCTTTACATCAAGTTTCCTGTAAGAGTCCATTCTTAAGTCAGAGGGCCAGATAAAATGGGGTTGGGGAGGGTGGGGTAGGAGGACCTACCCCACAGCTAATACCTTTTGTACCACCTCCCCCTCCCTTTGGATTGTATGCTCCTTGAGGAGGGTCTTTCTATTCCTTCTGTATTGAAATGTATTGTAATTATACTGTCCCTCTTTATATTGTAAAGCTTTACGCAAACTGTTGGGGCTATAAAAAAATGTTTTGATTTCAATTGCCTTCAGTGTAGGTTTAGTAGGTATTGTGATTTGGCTGGCATTATGGGTACCTTGTTCATGGTGGGAATGCTGGTTTTGGTATTCTCCCTCTGCAACCACTCGATTTATTTATATAATGACATGTGATTGGCGATACCCATATTATTATTATACAGTATTTATATAGCGCCAAAAAGGTTTGCTCAGCGCTCTACATTATAGTGGGGGACAGAACATGAGACAATATAGCAACAAACAATACACGAGGGGTTCGAGGGCCCTGCTCTTCCGAGCTTACAATCTAGGAGGGAGGGGATAGTGGCACAGGAGGAAGTGGCAGTGGGAGATGGAGTGGTAGGAGGAGTGGAGGAGATCGGCAGTTAGGTGAGGGTGGGGTAGGCTTCCCTGAAGAGATGGGTTTTCAGGGTGTGCCTAAAGGTGAGGAGGGAAGGTGACAGTCTGATGGATTGGGGTAGTGAGTTTCAGAGGATGGGGGAAGTCCTGGAGAAGTCCTGCAGTCGGGCATGGGAGGTGGAAACCAGGGAGCTAGAAAGTAGAAGGTCTTGTGAGGAGGGAAGATTACGGGTTGGGTGGTATTTGGGTATCAGGTCAGTGAGGTAGTTCGGGGCAGTGTTATGAATGGCTTTGTATGTCAGTGTTAGTAGTTTGAATTTGATGCGTTGGGCAATCGGAAGCCAGTGGAGGGAATGACAGAGGGGGGGTGGCAGAAGAGGAGCGGTTGGTAAGGTGGATGAGTCTGGCCGTTGAGTTCAGGATAGACTGAAGCGGGGATAAACTGTGATGAGGTAGGCCGGTGAGGAGGGAGTTGCAGTTTTCCAGAGGTGAGATAATAAGGGAGTGAACGAGTTGTTTAGTGGTGTCTGGGGTTAGGAACGAATGTATTTTGGAGATGTTGCGGAGGTGGAGCCTGCATGAGTTTGCCAATGATTGGACATGGGGTTGGAAGGACAGGTTTGAATCTAGAGTGACACCTAGGACTTTGGCTTGCGGGGTGGGATTGAGGGTGGCGTTGTTGGTCATGATAGAGAGAGTGGGGGGGGGGTGCGTGGGTTGGGGGGAAAATTAAGAGCTCGGTTTTGGAAAGGTTCAGTTTGAGGAGATGGAGCGACATCCAGTCTGATATGTCGTTCAGGAGGTGGGTGATACGGGTGGAGACTGAAGGGGTGAGTTGAGGGGTGGAGAGGTAAATTTGCGTGTCATCGGCGTAGAGGTGATAGTTGAAGCCGTGGGAGTGTATCAGTTTGCCGAGGGAGGAGGTGTAGATGGAGAAGAGAAGGAACCCGAGGACAGAGCCTTGGGGGACCCCAACAGAGAGGGGGAGGTGGTAGCGTTATAGGTATATTTATCCATGATAATTGTGTTTAGGGAGGATTGTACCTCCTGCTCAAGTTCCTCTATTTTTAAGAAAACTTGAATAATTATGTGCTTATTGCTTAGTAGGGCACTTTACTGTTCAGTGCAGTTCCTATCATTATATCTGCTCTTTAAATTATAACTATCTCTTGTTGTCCTGTTTATTGTTGTCACCAAAAGTGAAAGAAAGTCCCCAGGGTTGCCACTAGAACAGTAAAAGAGGGAAAATCTTTCAACGGGGACATCAATTCTTGTGAATCTGGTGACAATCAAAGGATTAACTCACTTTGGAGGGATTTCTTCTCACTTCCTCTTTTGCCGTGGGACAGGATGTGAAGGGACATTTTCCCAAATGAGATATAGTTGGACAAAGACCAAGAAAATTGTGTATATAGACCGAATATTGACTTGGTATCAGCCTCTTTCAGTCTAAGGTACAGTCTGTACAGAAGAACTCAGAGAAGGGGCGGGAGAAGCAGCACAAGGAACCAGTCAGGTGGCATGGTGGAAGCACAAGAAGAGTGATAAAGAGATGATTTTATCAGTATACTGCCTCACTTTTCACTGTCCATTCATAGGGTGGGGGTGGAGACCTATAAGTGAAGCGAAACAGGAGCAGAGAAATATATATGTACATCCAATCATTAAAATCTCATAATAGAGCTTACAGTGTAATGTGATTTCAAACATTTTTTTAAATATATGTAAATGTGCAGCTTTATTTAAAATAATACCTTTTTGATTCTGCCTTGAAGGCTCTTGTTTATTTAGTGGCCTGACAGGGTCTTTTTAATGCGGAACTACACTGCATATGAGCACCATACAAATGTAAGGAGCATTCTTCCCACTGACCATCACACTAATGTATCATGGCTTGTAGATATAGTAACTTTTAGCAGGGGTTCCCTGAGACTGGAAAGTTATTTCAAGGGTTCCTCCTTGTTGAAAAGGTTGAGAAAGGCTGTCCTGGCTTTTCTGGCCATAACCATCTTGAGTAACATCAGATGATTCATGTAGCATTTACTTCCTGAAATCCATCTGCCCTTAACTCAGGCATGCAGGCAGGGGGGTGTGCTTAGCTGAGAATGTAAAGAAAGGAAAAAGGCGCCTCTGAGCGTAGACTTAAAATTGCGAATTTTTTGCACTCAAATACATGCAACTTACAGGTAAGTAGAATGTACTGGGCACATCATAGTCTGTCAAGGGGTTAACCGCCACGGCGAGATGGTCTTTGCACAGCTGCTGTAATATGCAGACCCTCTGTCAACAGTCCAGGTGAGCCAGCAACATGGAGGAGATCTTGGAGCCAGGGCTGAAGGGCACATGGAACGCAGCGTGTATGTGATGACGCCACTGGGTGTCGTGATTGTGACGCGTTTTCTGAGCATGCGCTCTAGAGGTCTTGGTCTAAGCACACGCCTTTGTCAAGCTGATGGAGGGGGAAATGATGCTGGCTTATAAAGGACACTGATAATATGGACACCTGGTGGATTTGGCAGCATTAATATGTGATAAAAATCTGCAATCCTGCTTGTTTCACAGGTAATCAAATTGTATTCTGATTAAATACAGGCAGTATCTCTAAAAAAAATCGGAATGCCTGTAGAACCAAAAATAGATGACTGTGAATGGTTTGATTGTGTGAGTAGTCTGTGTGTCGTGTGTGTTTGAAGTGCTGTGGCATGGTTCTAATAAAACATACTGCCCCCCGTGACCTCACTCGCTTGTTTGATTCTTTCAGATGTAAGGAGGAGAGCCTGCGTGGCTTACCACGCCAATGGTTATGCAACGTCTTGGAGGAAATTAAATCTAGCGATCCATCTTCTAGGCTCTGTGCAACCAGGCGCAGTGCTGGAATTCCATTCTACATACAGGTAACTCGGCAAGCTGTGCAGGGTTTATTTAATGGGAATAAAACCTCTGTGTCTCTTTAATCCAATATGCAAGAGAGTCCTCGTCCTCTCTTTTGGTTTTTTCCTAATAAAAACTGAAATTATGTGTTTCGTCAAAGGTATTTTCTGTATATATGTCAGAGCAGCTGGGGAAAGACAGGCTACTTTTTCCATTGAAGGAATGGAGTTAAGCCTGGAGTATATGTAAACTCAATCACTGAAACCCGTATAATTGTTAACATGGTAAATTAATCTTAAAAGTAATCTTTCAACATATTTAAATCTGTAACTTTGTGAACCGTGCTTCAGAAACAAAAAATGCAACCATGTTAAACCTAGAAAATACGCTAAACTTGCTTTAAAAAGCAAAGCTTGTTTTACATAAGGACCCCCGCCTCCATATTAACTCGCCACATTAATGTTAAACAAAATTGTTACATTAATAAAGAGGTAGTAAGAGATCTTCAGCATTGAGATGTAAAACAAAATCTGAAAATCATGGTAGTAAACATTATTTTCTGAAAAAAGGCAATTTTTTGATACACTGTACTTTAGCAAACTAAGTGGCATCTAGTTAATATTTAGATATCTTCTTTATAGAGGCACTAAACTCTGAACTGTGCCCGAAAAAAAACAGGCAGCAGGTAAAGGACTAGTCACCGGTATTGCCTGTGGTCTTTCTGCAGCTGATCTTTCCCCATTACTGATTTACTATGTTTTATTGTGCGCTGTACCTCTGTGTAGAGGTGACCATCTTGGCAAAAGCAAGGTTTTGTCTCATGTCAGAGCGTCTGCCAAGGAGAATAGTAAGGAGCACAGTAGTGACCAAACTTCACACTGCTGACATACAGAGTATGAGGTTGTAGAAGAGCCTAGGCACACTTACAAACCAGGAGGAATTAATCATGTCTAAGCAGTACATTGAAATATTTACCTTGTGTTTTAACACCCCTAGATGTTTCCTATAACACAGCAAAGCTTCACATTTTGAGTTTTTCTCCATTAATCATCTTCACCTACAGCTGCTAAATGAAGGTGATGTCACAATCCTTCTGCATGATCTTGGGGAGTGCTAAGTATCCTCCATCCTGTGAGGAGATGATCCACATCTAAAGTGTCTTGGGTTGGGATCCTCAGCATCCCAGAATTTCATTGGAAGGACCATAGCATCACCTTTTGCTGTGAAGATGAATTACACATATTTATCATTTCCCCCCCACATTTTTTTTTCTTTTTCACGTAACTGCAGTGATTTATTTTGGGGAATGGGGCCTTGATGTAACAAGCAGTGTTGCTTTTCAGCTTCACTTTAAAGTATATGTAAATCCAATAACTAAAATTTCATATAATCATTAAAATACATGTTATCCCAATCACTGAAATCTTAGAAAAGCTTTAACATGTTAATGTAATTTCACAGTAACTGTCAGTACTTTTTTTTTTAAATCTGCAGCTTTCACTAAAATACCTGGTGGTCCAGGGAACCATAAAGGTCCTTGCTTAGGCACTTCTTTTTATAGGGTGACAATGTCCTGCCCCCATCCCCCGCTTGTTCTCTTGCTTTGTTCTCTTGCATTGTCACCCGGTCACAATAAAGACAATAAGCATGGTCCACTGTTGTCCGCATCAGGAAACCCACCTTTGGACTTGCCATGCAGCTATTACAGAAGTGCATATAAAAATAAAGTAGGGTCATAGAGGCTGCAGGGATTCAGTGCAGATATGGAGCAAGGGGTTGAAAAAAAGGGGAAAAGACTCCGTGTATAAAAAGGCAATTTATTATTTTTATATATGGTGCTTTAGCAAGCTAAACATCAGTGAAGTAAATTACAGTGGGGCAAAAAAGTATTTAGTCAGCCACCAATTGTGCAAGTTCTCCCACTTAAAAAGATGAGAGAGGCCTGTAATTGGCATCATAGGTAGACCTCAACTATGAGAGACAAAATGAGAAACAAAATCCAGACAATCACATTGGCTGATTTGGAAAGAATTTATTTGCAATTTATGATAGAAAATAAGTATTTGGTCACCTACAAACAAGCAAGATTTCTGGCTCTCACAGACCTGTACCTTCTTCTTTAAGAGGCTCCTCTGTCCTGCACTCATTACCTGTATCAATGGCACCTGTTTGAACTTATCAGTATAAAAGACACCTGTACACAACCTCAAACAGTCACACTTCAAACTCCACTATGGTGAAGACTAAAGAGCTGTCGAAGGACACCATAAACAAAATTGTAGACCTGCAGCAGGCTGGGAAGACTGAATCTGCAATAGGTAAGCAGCTTGGTGTGAACAAATCAACTGTGGGAGCAATAATTAGAAAATGGAAGACATACAAGACCACTGATAATCTCCCTCGATCTGGGGCTCCACGCAAGATCTCTCCCTGTGGGGTCAAAATGATCACAAGAACGGTGAGCAATAATCCCAGGACCACACGGGGGGACCTAGTGAATGACCTGCAGAGAGCTGGGACCAACGTAACAAATACTACCATCAGTAACACACTACACCGCCAGGGACTCAGATCCTGCAGTGCCAGACGTGTCCCCCTGCTTAAGCCAGTACATGTCCGGGCCCGTCTGAAGTTTGCTAGAGAGCATTTGGATGATCCAGAAGAGGATTGGGAGAATGTCATATGGTCAGATGAAACCAAAATAGAACTGTTTGGTAGAAACACAACTCGACGTGTTTGGAGGAGAGAGAATGCTGAGTTGCATCCAAAGAACACCATACCTACTGTGAAGCATGGGGGTGGCAACATCATGCTTTGGGGCTGTTTCTCCGCAAAGGGACCAGGATGACTGATCCATGTACAGGACAGAATGAATGGGGCCATGTATCGTGAGATTTTGAGTGCAAACCTCCTTCCATCAGCAAGGGCATTGAAGATAAAACATGGCTGGGTCTTCCAACATGACAATGATCCAAACATACCACCCCGGGCAACGAAGGAGTGGCTTCGTAAGAAGCATTTCAAGGTCCTGGAGTGGCCTAGCCAGTCTCCAGATCTCAACCCCATAGAAAACCTTTGGAGGGAGTTGAAAGTCCGTGTTGCCCAGCGACAGCCCCAAAACATCACTGCTCTAGAGCAGATCTGCATGGAGGAATGGGCCAACATACCAGCAACAGTGTGTGCCAACCTTGTGAAGACTTACAGGAAACGTCTGACCTCTGTCATTGCCAACAAAGGATATATAACAAAGTATTGAGATGAACTTTTGATATTGACCAAATACTTATTTTCCACCATAATTTGCAAAGAAATTCTTTCCAAATCAGCCAATGTGATTGTCTGGATTTTTTTTCTCATTTTGTCTTTCATAGTTGAGGTCTACCTATGATGCCAATTACAGGCCTCTCTCATCTTTTTAAGTGGGAGAACTTGCACAATTGGTGGCTGACTAAATACTTTTTTTCCCCACTGTATCTATCAGGGAAGAGCCATATATCTCCCAGTGGCAAGAGAGGTAGACTGAATCTTGTCTTTGGCAGAATGTAATCCTCTAGCTTTACCCACCATGTACATACTAGGCATGAACAATTGGCAGGTAGACTCCCTCAGCTGACAACGCCTGGACCTAGGTGAGTATCCCCTACATCTCTACATCCAGAGGTGTTCCAAGACCTGTGTTGCAGGTGGGGGACACCAGATGTAGACCTCCTGGCTTCCAGACTCAAACAGTACACTGGACTAGTTTGTCTCCAAATTTAGGGATCCTCTCGCGGAAGCAGTGGATGTTCTGGTAGCTCCATCATATCAGTATACCTTGATCTATACCTTTCCTCCTTTGACCCTTCTTCCTTGTCTGCTTTGCAGGATTAGGATGGAGGGCATTCTGGTGATTTTTACTGCTCCAGACTGGCCACAGGGAAGTGGTACACTAGCTTGGTAAGACTCATTGCAGATGCTCGTTGAGCTCTGCCAGATCCTCAGGATCTTCTGTCTCAAGGACTGATTTGCCATACTCCTTTGTGATTACTGGCTTTAATGGCATGTCTGTTGAAGATCTGGTTAAGAAAGACAGAGGCATTTCTGAATGTGTGATTCCTATGATGCTATAAGCTAAAAATGCTACTTTTCTCAAGGTCTATTTAAGGATGTGGACGGTGTACTTCACTTGGTGTGAAGTTCAGCTTCTCTGTGGGATGAATCTTTTTGATGCAGTTTAGTCTGGACCTGTGTTAGGCAACCAATTTTCTCAGGGGTCAGGTTTCTTTTTGTTTCAGAGGCTGTTGGCCTTTCACTTTTTAGGAAAGGGAGTCTTTCATGTAGCTCCCTCTGTTTGTTTTTGTGTGACTCAATGGGGTTTAAATCCAGTACTTTATACGCTTTCGAAACTGCCGTTTAAACCTGTAAGAGACATTCCTTCCTATACTCCTACAGTTACATCTACAAGTTGATGTTCTTTGTTGCCCTTACATCTGCAAAGCAAGTTTCTGAACTGGCATCCCTATTCTGCAAACAGCCCTTTCAGATTTTGAAAAGAAACAAGGTGGTGTTGAGACCTAGAACTTATTCTTACCTGAGGTAGTTTCTGCTTTTTTGCCTCAACCAGGACACCATTCTTCCGTCCCTATCTCTTGCTCCAGTTAACCCAGAGGAAATTTTCCTCCATTGTATGGATGGTTCAGATTGTGGTAGTTTATCTCTTACCTGCTATTTTTCAAGGAAGACTGATCTTTTATTTTTCTAATTTATTTATTTATTAATAATCCTAGATGGACTTGTATGCCTGCTTCTCATCCTACCATTTCTAAGTTGCTCAGCAGATTATCATCCAATTTTAAAGTCTCAAGGACCGGGTTCCACCCTTTTTTTGTCAAGGCATACTTTACTAGATCTTGAGCACTTCTTAGTCTTTTTAGAATCAAGCAACTGTATGCAAGGCTGCAGCCTGGTCTTCTGTTCACACATTCTTTAAGTTCTATCAGGTGGATGTTGAAGTCCCAGCTTCACGCCTAAAGTCTTTTTGAACTGCAGGCTGTCCCCAGTTAATTTTTTTCTTGGGCCTGTTGGTGTTTGTTTGCTGTGTTGCCCGTTTGCTGTGTTGCCCATCCCTCCTATGGACTTCTTTTGGACATACTAAAGCTGAAAAACTTCCTGTGTCCTTCGATAGATGAGAAAGAAAATTATTTTCTTGGACTCCATTGAGTCTGCTTCTCTCTGTTTATGATCATTATGATCCTGGTGCTGGTTTACTTCTAAACTGAGGCAAGGTCATAGTAAGAAGGTTATTCTGGGCTTGCTTCAGATTTTTGTTTGCCAATATGCAGTCTACCTGTAGGAAACCGTATAACCCAGTGAACAGTGAAAGACTTCCTCTGTCCCTCAATAGACTTTAAGAAAATAATTTCATGGTGCGTACAAAAATTCTGTGTTTTTTTAAACATAATAGGAGTATGCAACAATGCAAGTTATACAAGTTCTTGTATATTGTATTGCCGAATTTGCTGTTTCTCTTATGTTCATTGATGGACACAGCTCTTCCTTATTATTGACCTTAGCTTTATAGCACTGCTTTCAGGAGTAGGAAAAAAAGAACACATCACCACATATGGCAATCATAACTGGAAGTCAACCCCCTTGCTGCATTATAGCACCACTTTCAGGAGTAGGAAAAAAAGAACACATCACCACATATGGCAATCATTACTGGAAGTCAACCCCCATTTCTGCATTATAGTACCGCTTTCAGGAGTAGGAAAAAAAGAAAACATCACCACATATGGCAATCATAACTGGAAGCCAGCCCCCTTTCTGGTAGGTAGCTAAACATTTTGCCTAGTGCCGAGGAATAAGTACCTAAGCTCCCTGCTGGGAATCTTCGTCCCCCTTTATTTACAGGGAAATCCTTCCTTTTGAAGATGGATCAGGCAGACTGTTGACCAGGCTTATATCATTAAGGGTCTGGTTCTTCTCTTCCCATAACAGAACACTCCACCAGGTCAATTATTGCCTCTTGGGCCTTTCAAACATCAGACGTCTTTGTCTTGTGTTTGCAGGCAGCTATCTGGACGTCTGTGCACACCTTTACCAAGTTTTGAAAGTTATTTTGGCATCTTGAGATGTTTCAGCTGCAAGGTTTTGCAGGCGGATATTTGGGTTCTCCTACCCTCATCTGGTGGGTTCTTGGGTGTTGGTGCTTGTTCTTTCTCTGGTTTCCCACCCCTCAATGCAGCACTGCTTTGGGACATCTCTACAGTCAAGAAAAAGGAGGATCTGTGGCTGTTAATGAATGTAAGAGAAATGGGATTTTTTGTTACCTTAAAATCCCTTTCTCTGAGTTAATTGACGAACACAGCACCCACCCCACTAATACGTTTTTTTTGTACTGAATTGGGCCTAACTGAGTTGCCTTTAGCAGAGAGGTACAGTTGAATTGTGTAGGACTGATGGTAAAAATCAGCCTGGGCGATTCTATTGGTTGTTTTGTCCTGCACAGCTTGAAGTGTGTGTGTGTTGTGGCAGTGCGGTGTCCTGCCACGGCCAAAATCAAGCTGAAAACCCTGGATTCTCAACCAGGCAGGTTGAGGGGCTCCAGAGAGTTGATGTATTGCAGAGGAAACTGGCTTTTCAGTTTCCTCATTTATTCATTAAGTCTGTTTTGGGATCTGGAGCCTGGAGATTTCAAAGAGATCTGGGAGGGATGAAATCTCCAATCTGGGGTCCATGTTTTGAGAACCCCCAGCACACTGATTGCACAGGTGTGTGCAGGCCTTTTTATAGAGTCCTAACCATAGTTCTGGGCTCCACCCCGGCAAAGAGGAGTCAGGAGGGCTCCACCCCGGCAGACAGGAGGGATCTGCCTTGGAGTCAGGTGGGCTTCACCCAGGTCAGGTGGAAGCCAGACTAGCTGTGTGCTAGTGGCCATAATTTGGGAAGAGTCTGCAGGAGACAGACAATGAACTGTGTACAAGCCAGGAGGCTGAATCTTTGTTGGTATTGCTTGATGGTGGATACCCCTGCGTGGGAAGCATTTGTGTTTCTGGAACTTTTTCTTTTTAATAAAAGTGGGCAAAAAAGCCCTTAAAGAAGCGAGTTGCTGTGTGCTTTGAAGAAGAGCTCTACCATTTGAAGCGAGTTCCCACAGTGTGTACGCAAACCACACAAGATAGCCAGCAAATTCCAAAAAAATCAAATAATCTGCAAAAGGACAATAGGAAGGCAACGAAAGTTTAGAGAAAGCCAAGGACTTATACAAAATGTCTGAAAGTACGTAAATATAAACTTGCACACGAATATCTATCAATCTAAAAAAGATTCTAGAATCGAAGTAGCTTCTGTACATCTTTTGGCAGCCTCAGGTATAAAAGTAACACATTCATCCACTTCTGATCCCCACAGCAATGTGCTGATAAGTAATTATAGAACATCACACTCTTGTATCGTGAGACGCCATTGAATTTGCCATGCTCTCTGCCAGAGATAAAACACAACAAACGTTTGGTTGTGTTAAACAAAGATTTATTGTTTCAGTTCTAACATAATTTTCTGGCTGCCAAATAGAATCCTATCCAAGAGTGTCTAGATTGCCTTTCTAGGTACCGTAAAACTGGATTTCTGCAAGGTTGAGAGCTTTTCTCACCACTGTTACCCTTGTTCCAACAACATGTAACAATGATATTCTAAGTCGCCTTGCAATATTGCACTTTTTTAAACTATCATATAAACTTTTTATCATGATAGCCAGTGAACCACAGTCAAAATCATTTTCTGCTTAAAGGCTCCATATTCAGCTTGACAGCACAGGAGATTCAGGAGAGTAAATATTGAATTCCCCGTTTTATTTGACTGCAGAATGTTTAGAAATATTTAATTGTGCTTGGGCTACTCTCCAAAGTAAGTGTACATATGGCGTATACAAATAGAAAATGGTCCAACACTTTGGGATCTTTTGGGATTCCAGCAAGTTTTCCTGACATATCAAATCATACAGCATTCATCTATAGAGCTCCTTTGTGATACTTTACTAAATTATGCTGATTCTGAAAATGCATTTTATAGTTTGACCTCCACCTCTATTCCCCAGAAAAGAAAAATTTGTTATTGGCTTACTTTAGGAAAGTGGCAATATCTTTAACAAACCGGCCTTTCCTATTACCCTGTGTAACCCTTTTGTGACCAAAGGTCAACAGTAGACCACCACGCAAAAATAGATAACATAGATCCCCTTCAGTGACAATAGATCCACAAGCAGCCAGCAACAATATATCCTCCAGCACACCCCAGCACCCCTTTTCATTACATACATTGTGCTGTAGGTGCAAGAACTACATTCCACAGTATTCCTTGCTGAAAAAAAGCCCTGCCTGGCGGTGAATGGTTTTTCTCAACAAAAGTTACTCTTTAAAAAAAATTGCATTAAAAAATAAACACTGCAGTAGAGCCCTCCTACTTAAATCTGGACCAGTGTTTCTCATTGATATCAAGTTTAGTACATACTTCTTTAAATTAGCATGCTGTCGTACAGTGCCTTGAAAAAAGTATTCATACCCCTTAGCATTTTCCACATTTTGTCATGTTACAACCAAAAACGTAAATGTATTTTGATGAGATTTTATGTGATAGACCAACACAAAGAAGCACATAATTGTGAAGTGGAAGGAAAATCGTTTGGTTCCATCCCCTACCCACCTCCGAGCACCATCGTTTAGTTCCATCCCCTACCCACCTCCCAGTACCTCTTCTTTTAGAGAATACACAGCCAAAGACATGCTGGTAGGTGAATTGGATCCTGTCTAAAATGGCCCTAGTATGTGTATGCATGAATGTGAGTTAGGGACCTTAGATTGTACACCCCTTGAGGGTTAGGGACTGATGTTACAGTACAATATATATGTAAAGCGCTGTATAAATATGACAGCGCTATATAAGTAACTGAAATAAGTAAATAAGTATGATTTTGTGGTGTTAAATAAATTGTATGGAATGTTAATGATAACAAGAAAAGCAGAAAAATAGATCCCCCGCAGCCAGCAGCAGTAGATTGCCCCCCCCCCCAACAACAATAAATTCCTCCAGCAACAATGGATCCCCAAAACAAAATACTACCCCAGCAACAATAGACCCCCAGAAGCTACAACAGATCTCCCAGCAGTCAGCATCAATAGACTCTCCAGCAACTAGCAACAATAGATCCCTCCCTCAACAGTATATCCCTTCCAGAAACAATTGACCCCCATCAACAATAGACCTTACACCAGCAACAATAGACTCCTCCCCCAGCAACAGTAGACCGCCACGCAAAAATAGATAACATAGATCCCCTTCAGTGACAATAGATCCACAAGCAGCCAGCAACAATATATCCTCCAGCACACCCCAGCACCCTTTGCCATTACATACATTGTGCTGTAGGTGCAAGAACTACATTCCACAGTATTCCCGCTGAAAAAAAGCCCTGCCCAGCGGTGAATGGTTTTTCTCAACAAAAGTGGAGTTACTCTTTAAAAAAAAATTGCATTAAAAAATAAACACTGCAGTAGAGCCCTCCTACTTAAATCTGCACCAGTGTTTCTCATTTATATCAAGTTTAGTACATACTTCTTTAAATTAGCATGCTGTCGTACAGTGCCTTGAAAAAAGTATTCATACCCCTTAGCATTTTCCACATTTTGTCATGTTACAACCAAAAAACGTAAATGTATTTTGATGAGATTTTATGTGATAGACCAACACAAAGTAATTGTGAAGTGGAAGGAAAATGATAAATGGTTTTCAAAATTGTTTACAAATAAATATCAGAAAAGTGTGGCTAAAATCTAGTGGAACCAATTGCCTTCAGAAGTCACCTAATTAGTAAATAGAGTCCATCTGTGTGTAATTTAATCTCTGTATAATTACAACTGTTCTGTGAAGCCCTCAGAAGTTTGTTAGAGAATATTAGTGAACAGCATCATGAAGACCAAAGAACACACCAGACAGGTCAGGGATAAAGTGGTGGAGAAGTTTAAAGCAGGCTTAGGCTATAAAAAAAATATCCCAAGCTTTGAACATCTCACGGATCACTGTTCAATCCACCATCCAAAAATGGAAAGAGTATAGCACAACTGCACACCTACCAAGACATGACCATCCACCTAAACTGACAGGCCAGGCAAGGAGAGCATTAATCAGAGAAGCAGCCAAGATACCCATGGTAACTCTGGAGGAGCTGCAGAGATCCGCAGCTTAGGTGGGAGAATCTGTCCACAGGACAACTATTGTGCACTCCACAAATCTGGCCTTTATGGAAGAGTGGCAAGAAGAAAGCCATTGTTGAAGGAAAGCCATAAGAAGTCCTGTTTGCAGTTTTGCGAGAAGCCATGTGGGGGACACAGCAAACATATGGAAGAAGGTGCTCTGGTCACATGAGACCAAAATTTAACTTTTTGACCTTAAAGTAAAACGCTATGTGTGGCAGAAAACTAATACTGCAAATCACCCTGAGCACACCATCCCTACTGTAAAATATGGTGGTGGCAGCATCATGTTGTGGGGATGCTTTTCTTCAGCAAGGACAGGGAAGCTGGTCACAGTTGATGGGAAGATGAATGGAACCAAATATAGGGCAATCTTAGAAGAAAACCTAGAGTCTGTAAAAGAATTGAGACTGGGGTGTAGGTTCACCTTCCAGCAGGACAACGACCCTAAACATACAGCCAAAGCTACAATGGAATGGTTTAGATAAAAGCATATTCATATGTTAGAATGGCCCAGTCAAAGTCAAGACCTAAATCCAATTGAGAATCAATGGCAATACTTGAAATTGCTATTTACGGACGCTCTCCATCCAATCTACCAGAGCTTGAGCTATTTTGCAAAGAAGAATGGGCAAAACATTTCACTTTCTAGATGTGCAAAACTGGTAGAAACATCCCCAAAAAGACTTGCAGCTGTAATGGCAGTGGAAGGTGGTTCTACAAAGTATTGACTCTGGGTTGCTGAATACAAATGCTCGCCACACTTTTCACATATGTATAAGTAAAAAAATGTAGAAAATCATTTATCATATTCCTTCCACGTCACAATTCTTTGCCGCTTTATGTTGGTCTATGACATAAAATCCCAATAAAATACATTTTTGTTCCTGGTCGTAACATGGCAAAAGGTGGAAAATTTCAAGGGGTATGAATACTCTTTCAAGGTACTGTGTATGGCCGTTTCTCAATCGCTGGTTGTTGTAGCATTTCAAACAAAATTTTGGAAAATATGCAGGTAGTTTTAGACAGATTGTAGGGTAAGAACCTTCTGGCAATTTTTTTTGACCCTCTTGGGAATGTTTTCCTCACTTTCTGCCCCAAGCAGGGGTCTCTTTTAGAGCAACCCTAAATCCTGCAAGAATTGGCATCTTTATCTTTAGCAATCAGGAGATTTGAGAAGTTATTGGATAAACCTGGTGATTTCTGATTATTAAAAAATAGTAAAAGAGTTCAAGCTCACGATCTCCCCAAAATCATTTATTTGCTAAATATCTAGTTTTGTGCCCCTACAAGCCAAACCTTGGAGACTGTAATTGATGCCTCCATTGTTTCAAGTGCCAAGGATGACTTCATTTGTTTGCTGTGCTGTGACTTGCCTTGGTGCTGTGCTATGTATCCTGGCATCGTATCTAAAACCAACAAGGTTATGATATTTAGTGGAAGGACTGGTATTTGCTTATATGGCAGGCTGAAGACTTTTATTTGCTTAGTTAACACTTTCTATTATATAACTGAATTAAATAGCATTTGCAGGTCCCGTTTCCTGTTATGAAATGTTTCCTCTTGATGTTTGTTATCTAAAGTCTTGAAGTTATGGCTTAGCCGAGTACGAAGTTGGAGTGAAACTTTGAGTGGACTTTTGCTATAAATAATTTGCATTTTATTACTTGCTCTTTAAACTTTGCTAGTGGGATAGGAATGTGGGGACCATTTATGATTAGGGCCCCCTAAGGCCATAAGCATGTATTTGTAGTACCAAACAGTAAAATCAACAGTCAGATAGGGTGTAAAATGCATGAAGCCAGGTGGTGCGACACCTGCAGCTGGAGGAATTTCGGGGGTATGGCCCTAGTATGTATGGCACCAACCTGGGATGACACTAAACTTGTAGTAATCTCTGTAGAGTTAATTGTGGGGGCTAGCCCCCTGGTACATCCAGCTAACACTGCCAACATTTTTAGAACTTTTTTCGGTGAGTTCCTATGCTGATACATATTTTGTTTTCTCGTAATAATAGAGAATTTACCTGCTCTGTCCACATGTGCAGGTAGGTGGATTGGATGAGAACCACTTTTTGCAATCGGTTTCCTAGCATCGTGCAGTGTTTAGTGCAGTTTACTGCCTTTTAGTACACAGTTTGTGTTTTAGCACATCTTATAGTAAATTTAAAACCTAACTGAATGATACATATTTTGCTAAAGTACTCTGTTTCATAAGCAATTCCCATTTTCTAATTTTTTTTTAAATACTTTGTTGCATCTCAGTACTTTTGGTCTCCTGTATCATCTTTGTGTTCACTTCTTGTTACATACCCACCAACGATTTCTAATGGAATTTCTTAGGGAAGTTTTCCCTGATGGCGACAACAGTGGAACATGCCTGCATAATGTGTTCTAAACTTGCCTCTTGCCATCTTCACTGGAAGCTGTTGTACCAGAACGGGAGAACAACAGGGAACCGGGAGAGATCATTGTCATTCAGGAAGTAACTGAACAAGAACGTTCATAGCAGGATCACCAGATACTCTTTTAACGAAAACTGATAATTAAAAAGATTTTAAATTACTTTATAAATTATATTACCATGTTAATTTTTTTTGAAAATTTAGGGTCTGGAAATACCTACATGTTAATGTGCATCAAAGAATGCAACAAAACCCTAACATACTTAAAGCGGAGTTCCGGCCCCCCAACTAAAAAAAAATTAAAAGTCAGCAGCTACAAATACTGTAGCTGGTGACTTTTATTATTAGGGCACTTACCTGTCCAGTGATCCAGCGGTGTCTTGATCCGATTCTTCAATTGGCTGTCGGATGCTGGTTTTGTGGTTTCCTGCTGCACATGCGCGAAGAGCGCTGCCCTTTGTGAATGAGCCGCAGTCCTCTAGGGCCTGTGAAGTGGCCCAAAGGGCTGCGGGGGGGCAAACTTCTAGCTCAGTCTGCCGCAGCGAACTGAGCCAGAAGCGGGAGCCGGTACCTATCAAAACTAGGTACCCACTCCCCCCCCAAAAGGTGCCAAATGTGTCAGGGGAGGGGGGCAGATAAGCAGAGCTTCCACTTTTGGGTGGAACTCCACTTTAATAAAATGAGCAGAACAAAATACAGCATTTTTATAAGACTACAGTGTGAATCCAGTCTAAGACAATATTAATATAAGAATTAGGGCTTAAATGCTTGAACAGGCAGTGAACATTTTTGGTAAAGGCTATGTTTCTGTAGCTGCCTCCTTCTATTTCATATAAAGGAAAAGACATATTACATTTCATCCGTGAGTTCTTTTCAGAGAACCTCATAATCTGAATAAAAAAAAAAAAATCAAATCGCTCTACCTTAGGTATGTCTATTACATGATGAGCAATTAGTCAGTCCTTCGTTTTCTATTGTCAAATGTTTTTCAACAAAAGTAGTTTTATTTATCATCCTGCAGGAAGGTAATCTTCTTTTGTAGATTGAAAACAGTTTTCCTAGAGAATTGCCCCATATATTTGGTCTTAGCTACTTTGCCCTTAAACCAGGTCAAAAAATTACCTCAGCTTGGCACAGTGTTAGGGAGAGACTAGTTCCATGGATGGTTTCTCTTATCTCCGCTGAGAATCTCTATAGCTGTTTTATAGCTACTATTGATTTCTTGGTTGCTTATAACATTTTTGTCATTAAATATGTTCAGCTATGATATTCTTTTTGCCACTTTTCCATAAATTAGCCCAGCATTCAACAGCATCCGGGTCATAATTTTTCCATGAATAGTTTCTTCTATCTCTGCCACATATCTCTGTAGCTGTTTTTATTATTATTATACAGGATTTATATAGCGCCAACAGTTTGCTCAGCGCTTTACAATATAACGGGAGACAATACAGCAACAATACAGTTCAATACAAGAGGGATAGGAGGGCCTGATCCTTGGAGCTTACAATCTAGGAGACAATTATACTAACAACGTATTAAATACAAAATGTTTTCTATCTTATGGTGCCATACAGACATTTGTGCCAACACTGATGATAAATTCAGCTTTTTTCAAATCCACAGCAAACTCAGGGCAATGTAATGGATATTGAAATTGGCAACTCAACTCTGCTGGCTTCATTAAAAGAACTGCACTCCCAAATCTTGGAATTTTTTTTTTTTTTTTTGGAAGACAGCAAAATAATTCAAACACTTAAGAGTTTAAAGATGTAAGCATTTATTGAGACTTCAGACTAAAACAGATTTAGTCAAAGAGCCCAAAGCCCATATCATCATCAGATTCCTCAGATTCATCTTTCTTTTCTAGTTACTATTATCTTCTTGGTCACTTCTATGATTTTATGCCTCTTCACCCTGTCATTGAGTTAAACGTTATTGATGTCCTATATTTGTTCCATATTATAATGATGAATATAATGTGCTCAGGGGAATTTGGAACGGTTGGAACTTTTTCTTTACCCAAAAGTGATTGTGCATCTCCAATACTTGGTCACAGGTATGTTTTGATAGCTCCTTGATCTGCATAGGGCTGTTTTTCAAAGTATGTTGTGTAAGAAATATTAGTGCCTTACAGAAACTGGTGCATTCACTTTGGGATCATGTGACACCCCTCTTCTGTAGCCGACATGTTCCTCCATACTGGGAAGTGCCAGTAGTGTCACTGGGCCTATAGAGGACAAAGCAGCTGCAAAGAAATACAGGTTAAGGCCGGGGTGTTCAACCTTTTGAAGAGCGAGGGTCACTTAAGTGATTTGGCAACCGGTTGCAGGCAGCAATAAAAGAAAATAGTTCAGAGTTTTGAACTTTTTATTTTGGATACCATAATGAACATTTTCCTCTTGCAGCCACTGAAGGCCGGTGGGAGGAAGAAGGGGAGAAGCCGCATTTCAGTGCTTTCAGGAGAAAAATGGAGATCGGTTCCTGTATATTCCACCCCAAGTGTAAAACAAAATGTGTCAGGGAAGCCGCAAGGGCCCACTTGAGTATGGGGCAGGGTTGCCATTGTGACTCCAGATGCTACACCAATGGTTGGGGTGGGTGTGGTAAAATCTTGTCTCAACTGTGGGGTTTTACTGCTCCCAAACCATAAATGTAAATTAGCCCTTACGCCCTGAGACCCCTATTAGCCTGCTTTCACACTAATCTGCAGTGCAGTGCACCTGCAGCTTTCCTGCGGGTTAGCTGCTCTTTGCTTTAGACTTCTATTTTATCTTGCGGGTGTGGTGCACTTTCTGAAAGCGCAATAAAACTCCTGCATTTAGGAGTTTTGGTGCACTTGCAGAAAGCGTACCAAATCTGCATGATGTGATAGAAGTCTATGGCTCAGTGCAGCTAACCTGCAAGAAACCCGCAGGTGCACTGCACACGTGGATCAGTGTGAGGAGCAGCCTAATAGTTGTTAACCCTTTTATAGGTGCTAATGTGCCCATGGCAAAAGTGCAGTGTATGTGTTATTTAATACACTGACTTTTTTGTTTCCTCTTTCAACTTCTCTCTCCAGGCCGCTGGAAAGGTCCCATGTGAAGTGAACTTGGTATCACTCCACCTGGGACAGGAGTTGGTGTTACAGAGGAAGCATCAGCTTATGTGGCTGCTGGCACTGGCTCAATGCATTCTGATACTCTGGGGTGGCGGGTTGGCAGGCCCAGATCATGATCAATGGGTTGCCATCCCTGGACATGCGCTTCCCTTGTTTGAGGTTGTGGGCCACATCAGAGGGCTCCGAGAGCCACATGTGGGCCACAGGTTGAGCACCCCTGTCTTAAGGCAATAGCATGTGGCTCAGGGATTCCATTTCCAGAGATACCGTCACCTTGTCATGAAGAGACTGTGTCTCTTTAAATAATTTGGAAAGTTAAGCATTTTTTTCACTTTATTCTAATGATCTATTTTGGCAGGCAGAGGACAAAGGACAACTCATCAATTGTACCTGTGGTCTCACTGGAGCTGACTTTTGCACACTATTGATTTATCATAACATGTTCTCCCTTGTGTGTTTGTGTGGAGGTGGCCATATGGGAAGGGGTAGGGCTTTGTCTTCTCATGTCACACCCAGCAAGGAGAGCAGTAATTAGCACAGTACTGACCTCACATCAGCATATCTAACTCCAGATCTCATGAGATAGGCAGTAGTGCCTTAGACCTCACACTGCAGATATACAGCTATGAAGCTGTAGGCATAGAATTGTCAAGGTACCTTCAAGTAACAGTTACTATTTTCCCAGAGGAATTCCAGACAAAAGGTCAATTTTTGCAGTGCTACCTAGACATTGTAAATGTTCCCGATTATATGACAAATGTTCACTTTTGAGTGCAGTAACACTTGATATCGATTTTGTGCTCCAATACTTCATAATGCTGCAGTTTGTGTCTTACTGTTGATAGAACATTAGCAGAGAAAGGGTGGTTGGCTTGTAGTCTGGTCTGCCTAGCTAGAAATAGGTCAGCTCATCCTTATCTGAGCCCTCACATACAATCTCTACAGTCAGGTCTTTTTTTTTTTTGTTCAATAAGTCCAATGACTCTCAAACAAAGCAGCTATTGTTCATGCAGATGTTTGGACAAATGAAAATCAAAAGAACATCTGATCTTAAAGGGTTTTACACTCTGAATGTGTCACGTACTCCTTTGCTGTATTAAAACCATAGATATGATTTTTACAGCTTACATTCCTATACAAAGTTAGTCCCTTAAGATGATTTATATAAAAGGCTTTCATTTTTATTTATTTCAGGTACTTATATAGTGCCATCCATTTACGCAGCGCTTTACATATATATTGTACATTCACATCAGTCCCTAACCCTCAAGGGGTGTACAATCTAAGGTCCCTAACTCACATTCATACATACACATACTAGGGACAATTTAGACAGGAGCCAATTAACCTACCAGCATGTCTGTGGAGTGTCGGAGGAAACCGTATTACCTGGAGGAAACCCACGCAGGCACAGGGAGAACATGCAAACTCCAGGCAGGAGGTACTGTGGCTGGGATTCGAACCAACGACCCTAGTACTGCCAGGCGGAAGTGCTAACCATTTAGCCACTGTGCTGCCCCTATTTTTAGTATATATATTACTTACAAAGTTGTTGTTCATTGTTAATATTTATCCAAATGGGAAGTCATCTTCGTCTCATTCAGGGGCTTATGATTGGTGGCCAATGACAAATAGCATTAGCATGTCAAATTATTTACATTTGTCTTTGAATCCCAACCACGGTACCACCTGCCTGAAGTTTGCATGTTCTCCCTGTGCCTGCGTGGGTGTCCTCCGGGTACTCCAGTTTTCTCCCACACTCCAAAGACATGCTGGTAGGTTAATTGGATCCTGTCTAAATTGGCCCTAGTATGTGTATGTATGAATGTCAGATTAGATTGTACACCCCTTGAGGGTTAGGGACTGATGTGAATGTACAATATATATGTAAAGCGCTACGTAAATTGTTGGTGCTATATAAGTTCCTGTATTAAATAAATAATTGACTGTAATTACTTTTTAAAATGTATTATGTATAGCTGGCTATGATCCTAGATTAAAATAAAGCCTGACTCCAGCGTTTATTCTTTCCGTTAGAAAGGTTGGAACTTTTGACAATTTACATTACTTTCTGTGCATCCATTGAGGAAAAAGCAAGTCATTTTCATTGGCACACCAGTATGCAATAAAGTAGTTTCTTTTGTTTGTCATATGACAACAGCATAGCAACATTTTAGTGCCACAAGGCAGGCAGTAGTAACGTCGCTCCTCAGCTCTGCAGTCCGCAAGAAGCATGAGTTTTGCTGGTTGACTAAGCAGAGGGTGAGTTGGATTTCTGCAGAGAGACTACTGTTTCCACACAGAGAACAAGGGTCCTTTCCTACCCTGAACATACTGGCAGGTAGCATGTACTCAGGCAATAGGATAAGAGAATTATATGGCATTCATGAATTATCAGAATGAAGTATTGGGATAGAAGTTTTTCCGACAAAGAGGATGCCAGAGGAGATCTTGCAGTTCCACCTAAGGGTTCTTTGATTGTTGCGTAAAAGATTACGTGTGACTGGCCACAATTGGCTGCGGGAGACGGCAACCTCCCAGTGTTTTCAATCGGACTTCCTCCTGCAGCTAATCGCAGGAACTCCTGCTGGGGTTCTCTCATCTGTTCGGAGGAGGGTGCATTTGCAGGTGTGAATGCACCCTTATTCATAGGTTTAGATCCTGGCATCCACTCATCCATACTTGAATTCTAGTAGTTTCAGAAGAAAAAAACACCTGTGGCGCGCTTGGCATTTATTATGTTTTAATTGCATACTTGCTCATGCAAAAGCTGAAAGCAGTTACAAACATTCAGAAAATGACCGTGTCTCCTGCAGGCTGCATGCTTTCTTAAGTCATTCTAAAGTCCCTAACTTACATTCATACATGCACATACTAGCGCCAATTTAGACAGGATCCAATTAACCTACCAGCATGTCTTTGGAGTGTGGAAGGAAACTGGAGTATCCGGAGGAAACCCATGCAGGCACAGGGAGAACATACAAACTCCAGGCAGGTGGTGCCGGGGTTGGGATTCGAACCAATGATCCTAGTACTGCCAGGCAGAAGTGCTAACCATTTGGCCACTGTGCTGCCCATATTTAGCTACACCCCTGAAAAAATACAAATTCCTCCTTCATGTTTTATGTGTACCATTGAAAAGGGCAAACAACATTCAATCCCAGTGGGGATAGATCAAAGGGGGGGGGGGGGTGAATAAACAACACAAGGTTTAAAAAAATAAGAGGAAAGATGTAAGGAGGGGGAAAGGAGTAACGGATGAGTGAATAGAGGTAGCGGCAGTCAGAAAGGTAAGGAGGGGGAGTGGAGAGAGAGAGAGAGAGAAACCCACCTATCCTGGCTGTATGCTCAGGTAATCCCCATAGTTTACCAGCCAATGTGAGGAATTTTGCGTCTGCTCCTTTCAACTCATGATTGGGAGGCCACCACGGTTTGATCTTTGTAAAAGAAATGGGGGGCTCTGACTTTCCAGTATTTTTCCTTGCTCATTGAGCATCATGGTCAAGTTTTCCATTTTTTGAATCTCATTGATTCAGGCGAGCCAGTGTGTTTTGGTAGGGGGCAGAGGATTTTTCCACAAATGCTGGGATGCAGGCTTTCGCTACATTGAGGAGATGTTTTAAGAGAGAGTTCTTGTTAACATTTGTTTGAAAGGAGCGTATCTTGAAGGAGAAAAGCTGCAAGATTTCCTCCAAAGAATACTCCCGTTAATGTTTGTACCGTCTGTTCTACCATAGTCCAGAAGTCTCGCAGCTTGGAACACTCCCAAAAAATGCGGACCAGAGACCCCACAGAATTCTTGCACTGCCAAAAAGAATTTGAGACCTGGGGGAACATACGATGAAGTGCTTCTGGTGTCCTGTACCATCTAGTGAGAAGTTTGTATTCTCCCTTGTGGTATCTACTGGCCAAGGATGCCTTGTGGGCAAAGAGTAAGATTCTCTCTTTTTGCTTTTGAGAAAAAGTAAAATTTAGGTCCCTTTCCCAACGCTGTAAGAATGGGAGCTCAAGCTATCAATGAGGCATAAAAATGAGAAAGCGAGTGCCGCAGGGGTTCACCAGCCAAACATATACTCTTCAACGAGGACGGTGCCCGCAAAGTGATGAACTCAGTAGGTAAAGTGTGTAATTATACCCCTACTGTGCCCAACAGAGAAGTATTCTAACCCAGTGTTTCTCAACCTTTTTTCAGTCAAGGCACCCTTTAAAATTATGCACAATCTTGAGGCACCCCATTCTAAATGATAAAAAATGACACCAATAGTTTTACATAATACAGCAACATCCACACATGTTGGATACCCAGCATTACAGATGTATTATCCCAAAGCAAATGCACCTTTGTACACTGTTAGTGACTAGTATTTCAGGGTTTCTCTCTCACTCAGCTAATGTGACCCCAGTGCTGACGGAGAGGGGCAGGGGAGCGATAAACAAGGATGCTGTGCAAGCACGCGACGTCCTTATCATCTGATGATATCATTGGTTGTTAGGACCACCGTGGCTGGAAGGTTGTAATGGTGCACAATGAAAATCTGTGGCTTTTGTGTAGCTAAAAGGTAGGCTACATCCACCCTTTGGCTTATATACAATTTTTAGGAATTTTGCCAAGGCACCCCTGAAGAAACTTGAAGACACCCCAGGTTGCCTAGGCACCCTGGTTGAAAAAAACTGTTCTAACCCTTTCCCACTCTTCTTAAAACAAAAATAAATGTTTTTAGTGGCTTTTACATTCCCATCTCCTAGATTGTAAGCTCCAAGGAGCAGGGACCTCCTATCCCTCTTGTATTGAACTGTGTTGTTGCTGTATTGTCTCCCATTATATTGTAAAGCCCTGAGCACAAACTGTTGGCGCTATATAATTCCTGTATAATAATAATAATCATCAACTGCAGATGAATAAAGGTTGGGTTGATTGACATTTCCTATCTAAAGCTCATGTTTCGTGCACTGGGAGTGGGTCATCATAATGTTCTTTCATGTGTCAGGATGTGATTTTGATATCCTATAAAGAAAGGTTTAGTAGGTTTTGAAACTGTATTGCCTTTCCATATGGTGGACTACCCATAGAATGTGGGACATTTACAGAACCAAGAACTAGCCACGCTGAAAAATAGGATTTTAGTAGGTAGTGTTGCTACTAACTATGATTTAAATAAGGTTTTTTTAATATATATAATTCTTTAAATTATTTATTGGTTTCTTTAATTTAGAATCCTTTAAGTAACTGCAGCGATTAAGACTGCACAGATAATATTCTACTTATTTTTTCTTTCTCTCCGCAGGCCCTCTTGGCATCAGAACCCAAGAACAGTAAAACATGTCTCTTGAAGATGACTATGAAAGAATTAATAAACTTGGCTATGCCTTCGGGTGACCTGTCTGGAAATAACAGCACAATCCCGCAGGTGACAGTGATATTACACATGCTAGGCAGCCACAGCAGGCCTCTTTCAACAAAGGACTATGTAACTTTACAGCTTTTACCACAGTTACTGACAATCCACACAGTGCAAAATCACAGAGAAACAGAAAACCCTGTCCTTCAAGTCAATGCATCAGGTCCAGGAATGACAGAAAAATTCATTTTTACACCAGCGCCATCCAACTGGCAGGGCTTAGTCCGGATGTGGTCCACAGAGGGTGTAGTGTAATTTCTGGCTTGTGTAAGCCTGTACTGTATGACATCACTTTAATTTTAGTAGGATCCAGCTAAAATCCTGCATTGACTGGACAGAACCAGTTCTAATGTGCCGTGTAGTCATCTTGCTTACTGATGTGTTCATAAATTTTGGAGGGAAGTCTTAAAATGATCACCGTTGTTCACTGGGCTATTTTATAGTCTCGTTAAAACACAAGAAATACAATTTCTTTCTATTTATTAACAGCAATTGAAGAACTAAAAACCTCACTTTAGCCTACATAGACATTGCTAGGTGTTGTTAATTCTGAAGGCTGCCCTGATCATGGCCAAAATCCCCTGCTCAAACTTTCCTTTGGAAAGGGGCTATCATCTGGTCTTAACTTTTAATGGCACATTACTCCTACCTCCCACCTGCACCTATTGTGTTCCCCCTTTTGACTCTATAGCAAAAAGCTTTTTTTTTGGGGGGGGGGGGGCGATTTGGTTGACCAGTATAGAGTGTTGTTTTGCAAAGTGATTACTATTGCCTTCTTGTTGATGCAAAATGTGCAGGCTTCTATAGCACTTAGGAAGATTGATTGGCTGTTTGATTTATGCGGTAGTAAACCACACCAAAGAAGACAAAAATGGGCCCCTGGGTGGTTTTAGTCATAATGTGCTAGTATGCACCACATACTAGCACATTATGACAGATTTCCATGAAATCAAAGACCTCTAGCGGTGCGCTGCCATGGCACTTGCATCTTCATTCATTCTTCCTTCCTTCCAGGTTCTCGGGCTTCAGCCGTATGAATGGCTGAGCCACGATGACATCACTTCTGCGGGATAGATCTCTGAAGGAACAGCACGGGTATGCTGTTCCTTCAGAGCGCATGTGGCGGTGATGTTATCAGCTGCTGCAAAAGTAAATATCTCCTAAACAGTGCACGTTTAGGAGACATTTACAGTACCCATAGGTCATAGATAATAGATAATTATTGTCAGTGGGCACTTTAAAGTATTTCCTCTCTTACTGCCAAAATGGAATAACGCCTACAATTCTCCTACCAGCATCCCATAGAGGAGGACTCATGCTCATTGAGAGGAAGCAATGAACTTTCTGCAGAGGTCCAATGTACACCCTGCTAAGTCAGACCTAGAGCTTTGCAATTAGAAAAGCTCATGAGCCCTGCAGATTTGAGATCTATAGCTCTTAATCAGCAGTAGGTGGGCCAGATCTGTATAAAGAGATTGTTGCTTTCTGATAGAGAGCAAGAGCATTATGCAGATCTGTGAAAATAACTTGTTGATCGGTGACCATATGGGGGTTATTTGCTAAAGCTGGAGAGTGCAAAATCTGGTTCAACTCTGTACTTAAACCAATTAGCTTCCAGATGTTATTGCCAAATATTAATTGAACAACCGAAGTTAGAAGCTGATTGGCTACCATGCACAGCTGGACCAGATTGTGAGTGCTCCAGTTTTAGTAAATCCCCCCTATGTGTCTTGAAACCCATCGAGTGTCAGTGGATGCTTACTGCTGTTTGCAAGTATGGTATAAGTTGTTTAGTTTGGCTCTCAATGGCTCGTATAAATCTACGTATTTGTAATGGTATGCTGGGATTGTGCTTACTCAGTACATATATATTTGGTGTAAAGCCCTTATTTGAGTAGGGAATGTGCCAAAACAGAGGGGGGGGGGGGGTCACTGGCAGATATAGTAAATTCTGTATATTGTGTTTTTAGGCCTTCTTGATGATTAAATATGCACAGTTTTGGTGGTGTTTTTATATGTGGCCCAAGACAATTCCTCTTCTTCTAATGTGGCCCAGGAAAGTCAAAAGGTTGGACACCCCAGTTTTAGAATGTTGAAGATGTTTCGTAGCTTGTCCAATCCTCTTCTTCAGTTTACTTACAGAACAGGTCCAGCTGAAGGTGTAGCTAATAGTAGCCACAATGTCCCAAATAAAAAAGAACCTTTACAGACACATCTAGTCAGCACGCATTCACATCTGGTGACTTTTCATGTGTCGTGCAAAATGACTTTTCTTATGGTTCCTGTTTACATCTATGCAATTTTTTTTCTGGCTGCTTTTAAAAATGCTGCATATCCTTATTTTTGTTTGACTTAGTGCAATTTTGGCTCGATAGAATTATTATTCTACAGGATTTATATAGTGCCAACAGTTTGCTCAGCGCTTTACAATATAAAGGGAGACAATACAGCAACAGTACGGTTCAATACAAGAGGGATAGGAGGGCCCTGCTCCTTGGAGCTTGCAATCTAGGAGGGAGGGGTTAGTAATACAAAAGGTAATAACTGTGGGGGATGGACTGGTTGGAAGAGTAGAAGATTCCATTATTAGCTGAGGGCAGGATAGGCTTCCCTGAAGAGAGAGGTTTTCAGAGATCGCCTAAAAGTGAGCAGAGTAGGCGATAGTCTGATAAATTTGGGTAGAGAGTTCCAGAGGATGGGGGAAGCTCTGGAGAAGTCCTGGAGACGAGCATGGGAGGAGGAAACAAGGGAGCTAGAGAGTAGGAGGTCTTGCAAGGAGCGGAGAGTACGGTTTGGGTGATATTTGTAGACAAGATCGGTGATGTAATTTGGGGCAGAGTTATAAATGGCTTTATATGTTATTGTTAATGTTTTGACTTTTATCCGTTGGGCAATGGGAAGCCAGTGGAGGGATTGGCAGAGAGGAATGACAGATACAGAACGGTTAGTAAGGTGGATGAGTCGGGCAGCAGCATTCATGATAGACTGAAGTAGGGATAGCCTGCGATGAGGTAGGCCAATGAGGAGGGAGTTACAATAGTCAAGGCGAGATATAACAAGGGAGTGAATAAGTTGCTTAGTGGTTTCCGAGGTTAAGAACCAGCGTATCTTGGAGATGTTGTGGAGGTGAAGTCTACAAGATTTGGACAGCGATTGGATTTGGGGCTGAAAGGACAGATGGGAGTCTAGGATTACACCTAGTACCCTGGCGTGAGGGGAGGGACTGATGGTTGTGTTATTGAGTTTGATGGAGAAGTCAGGGGAGGGGGCAGAATTCAAAATAATTGTATCAAAAACACATTATGGAAGTGCTTTTGGCACATTTTTACCATATCAGAGATCTTTTTTTGGCCAAATATATTTTATATAGGCTGCAGAGGAGATAGAGACAAGGCCACAGAATGCTGCATGTTAAAGCCTTCATCTTCCTCTCCCTACAGGCTAATGCTGTATGATCTCCTCAACACTAATACAAAGATTTCAGCAGAAGCAATCATATGGAATAGGAGGAAATTGCCTCTACATTATTTGATGATTGAGATGCTATACCATCTTCTCAATTAAACAGCCAAACATATAAAGGATGCAGTAAGCTTGTAGGAAGACAATGCTCCAAAACCCCCCCAAAAAACACGAAAAACTTATAGGGGATTTACTAAAACTGCTGAGTGCAAAATATGGTGCAACTCTGCATATTATTATTATTATACAGTATTTATAAAGCGCCAACAGTTCGCTCAGCGCTGTACATTACAATGGGAGACAATTCATTAGACAGTACAATAATAATACAATGCAGTACACGAGGGGTTCGAGGGCCCTGCTCCTTGGAGCTTACAATCTAGGAGGGAGGGGATAGTGATACAGGAGGAAAAGCTGTGGGGGATGGAGTGGTAGGAAGAGTGGATGAGATCGGCAGTTAGCAGAGGGTGGGGTAGGCTTCCCTGAAGATGAAGAGGTGGATGTTCAGGGTGCGCCTAAAGGAGAGGAGAGTAGGTGATAGTCTGATGGATTGGGGTAGGGAGTTCCAGAGGATGGGTGATGCCCTGGAGAAGTCCTGGAGGCGGGCATGGGAGGAGGAGACCAGGGAACTAGAGAGAAGGAGGTCTTGTGAGGAGCGGAGAGTACGTTTTGGGTGGTATTTGGATATTAGTTCGGTGATGTAGTTTGGGGCAGTATTATGGACAGCTTTGTACGTCAGTGTTAGCATTTTGAATTTGATCCGTTGGGCAATCAGAAGCCAGTGGAGGGATTGGCAGAGGGGGGTGGTGGAAACGGAGCGGTTGGAAAGGTGGATGAGTCTGGCTGCCGTATTCAGGATCAACTGAAGTGGGGATAGCCTGTGGTGAGGCAGGCCAGTGAGGAGGGAGTTGCAGTAATTGAGTTGTGATATGATGAGGGAGTGGATGGGCTGCTTAGTGGTTTGTGGGGTTAGGAATGGGTGTATTTTGGCGATGTTGCGGAGGTGGAGCATAGAAACCAATCAGCTTCCAGTTTTGCTTTTTTGTCGAAGCTTTATTGGACAAGATAATAGTTAGAAGCTGATTGGCTGCCATGCACAGCTGCACCAGATTTTGCACTCTCCAGTTTTAGTAAATAAACCCCATAGGCTTATAGCCATTGTGCAGCTCAAGGTTGCTGGTGTTCCCCTAAGTTTTTCATTAAAAAAAAAAAAAAAGCTCAGTCATCCTGCAAAACCAGTTAACTTCAGTTCAGGCAATTTTTGAAAGAATTTTTAAACAATTCTCATTCATTGCTATTTTGTATAAAGCCAATTTGTAATTCCATTGGAAGGTCCCTTTACACTGCATGAAATACACAGACTCATTATCATGCTAATCTATACAAGCATATTGAAGCAAGATCTTCCTTTCTGTGGACCACAGCCAAAGCTAAACTATATTCCAGAATTTTATCACTTAGATTCCAAAGTCTTGTGATGAGAATACTCCTGTGTACGTATGCTGCGAGCATGCTTGATCGGTTACTTCTACATCTGTTACGTTCTTTTCCAGTCTCTTTTTTTTCCCCCCTCTTTTTGGCGGCACAATCCTCCACTGAGACTTGTTTAAGTTCTAGATAAATATCTATGTCACATGTTTTTTTGTTTTCATCTTTTTTTTTTTTTTTTTTTAACAAGAGAGCCGGGAGATTTCCCAGAACCACCCGAGGCACTTTGGTTTGACTTTTAATGTGTCTGACAGCACTTTTGGGAAGCGAGACTGATTTATGTTAATGAAATGAATGTATATTTTATGCTCGCAGGTGAAGTGGTAGGTTAGGTAATGATGAGGTTGCTCTAATAAGTCAGTAATAGATTATGAGTTGAAGGTGAGCCATTATTTATTAACAAGCTATGTGGCTGGGATCCAAGCTATGAGTTAAGCAGAAAAAGATGCGCATATGTGCTTTTAACTAAAAACAGTTGCTGTTATGCAAAGTTCCTTGCGTACACAGAGCATTTATTTGTTCTTATTTTAGTCTTTAGCATATGAATTCTTCTTCAGATGTCTAGAGGGAAAGTAACATGTTTCTTTAAATTATAACTTCAGGGCTGCAATTAATCACAAATATGCCTCTACCTTGCTTTATATCTTTGCAAGATTCAAGTGTTAGGCTGACACCACTGTGCAATGCATAGAGCAGTGGTGGTTAACATTCTTCGTATTAACAATTTTTATTGGTTTTCAAGTAAATCAAGTGTTACAGAAAACAAAGGGAAAATAAAACAAGCAAAACATAGAAGTACATCGATGGCTAAGATTACATTTGGTCAGGACCAGTGGAGTCATATAGTAACAATGCAAAAAAAAAAATCATGGTCTTACAATTTGGGCTGGCATAGAGGAAGAGAAGGTATCCCACGGGAGCCAAATCATCTCAAATACAGCAAACGAACCACTATGTGAAGCAGTCAAACACTCCATCTGTCTTACATTGGTAATAAGTTTATACAAAGTTTGCAATGAAGGTGGGTTAGAGGATAACCAACACATAGGAATACTTCTCCTGGCCGCTGTTAGCACATGTGCAGCAAGTTTTCTGGCCAGTTTAGATAGACCCGGGAATGGCAAGCCCAGCAAAAAATGCAGTGGGTCAAATGGGAGAGAAACTTGCAACAATGATTGCAACAAGGAGCGGACCTCTTCCCAAAAAGGAGCAATGGAGCTGCAGGTCCAAAAAATATGATAAAGAGAGCCAGAAGCGCTACTACAGCGCCAGCAGGCAGGAGAAGCACTCGGATTATAAACATGAAGAACTTCCGGGGTTTTGTACCACAACATCATAATCTTGTATATGTTTTCCTTAAAAACCACACAAATAGAGGATTTAGATGCATTATCCCATATTTTCTTCCACGTTAATAAGTCAATATCACGTTGTATAAATTGAGACCACCTACGCATATAAAGGTGAGCGTCATTGGACAAAGGGGGGGCCTCCATAAGAATTTTATAGGTGCTAGAGACAATACCCCTTTGATGGGGACCTTCCATACATAGACGTTCGAAGGGGGTAGGTTTCCCCAAGCTCAATGAGGGTGATAGAGTAGAGAAAAAGTGGCGTATTTGAAGGTATACATATAGATGATGAGGGGGTAGAGAGGCTTTCCTCTGGAGATCCGAGAATGAATGTAACTTACGAGTCACCGGGTGTACCAGGTGACGTAGTTGAAAAAGGTTAGATACTACCCAAAGAGACATCCGGGACATGGCCATATTGTCTGGAAGATTAGGGTTATGAAGGATATTTGTCAGTGGGGAGCATTGAGAAGCCAATGTGAATTTAGCCTTACATTTCTGCCAAACAGTCAATGAAAAAAGCATGGGGCCTAGGAGTGAGTGGCGAAAAGAATGAACATCCACCGCCGAGGTCGACCAGAGAAGGGAACACAGATGAACTGGGGACAATTGTAAAGACTCAATCTCAGTCCATGTATTGGGAGGGTAGTGAATGGACCATGACAGAAGAAAGCGAAGGTGGGTTGCAAAATAGTATGTTATTATATCCGGTGCTCCCAAGCCTCCCCTAGAACGTGGGGAAAGCAGAACAGAACGAGCAATCCTGTGCCGCCTGTTGTGCCAAATAAAATGTAAGAAAGATTTCTGAAGGGAGTGAAGCTTGGACATAGGAACGGGTACGGGGAGGGTTGCAAACAGATATAAAAGTTTGGGTAGTACGGTCATTTTTAAGACATTAATACGACCGAGGAAAGAGATAGGCAAGGCATCCCAGTGTTTCAGGGAGCGAGAAATTGCTATAAACAGTGGGGGAAAATTGGCCTCGTATATGGATTGGTAAGAGGCAGTAAGGTTGGTGCCTAAATATTTTAAAGAGTGGGTGCACCACCGGTAGGGAAAGGCTGCCTGAAGGGAGGAAAGAACAACAGGAGAAACATGTATTGGAAGTGCCTCAGTTTTGGACGTGTTGACCTTATAACCTGATAAAGCCCCAAATTGTTTCAAAATTTTGTGCAAAATCGGTAAAGAGGTGTGGGGACTCGTAAGTGTGAGGAGGATGTCATCTGCAAATAATGATAATTTGTACTCATGAGAATGGGATTGTATCCCCCGGATATCCGGATTCGACCTGATGGCAACAGCCAATGGCTCCAGACAGAGAATGAACAGCAGGGGAGAGAGTGGACATCCCTGATGAGTGCCATTTGACATCTGAAAGGGGGGGTGAGAGAAAGGAAGCTAATCTGACCTGTGAGAAAGGGGATGAATAAAGGGCCTTCAAAGCTGCAACAAATGAACCCCTGAAACCAAATCGCTCCAAAACCATGAACATGTAAGGCCAGCTTAAACGGTCAAAGGCTTTTTGGGCATCCAAGCTCAATAACACAGTAGGGGTAGAGGAACGGTTGACCAGATCAACCAGATCAATAGATCTCCTGGTGTTATCCGCAGCCTGTCTGGCAGGTACAAAGCCCACCTGATCTCTGTGAATGAGCTTGGAAATAATACCGGATAGTCGATTGGCCAAGATTTTAGTAAAAATCTTATAATCGGAATTAAGTAGGGCAATAGGGCGATAGTTATCTACGATAGAGTGATCCTTATCAGGCTTAGGAATAACCGAGATATATGCACGGGAGAAGTCAGTCTGGGGTATGATTCCCTTAAATAGATCTCGGTAAAGGGATAGGAGATGAGGGGCCAGAGTACCAATAAAAGATTTATAGTAGGAGTAGGGCAGTCCGTCCGGTCCCGGGGCTTTACGAGAAGGGAGGTGTTTAATTGTATCCAATAATTCCTCTAGGGTAATATCCACATTAAGAGCGTCAATGTCTGAGGGTGATACTCTCGGAAGTAGCAAGGGGTCAAAAAAATTATCAAACGATGGTTGTGTGAGAGAAGGGTGAAGGTCCGGGGTTAAACAGTTATACAATTTCCCATAGAATGAGCCAAAAAGGGTTGCCATGGCCCGAGGATCATAAGTAGGGCATCCATCAGGCTGTAGTAGAAGGTCGGGCATCGTGGAGGGGGACTGGGCTTTGAGACGGTTGACTAACATACGGTGTGGCTTGTTAGAAAATTCATAAAATTTCTGTCTAACCCAAAGGAGAGATTGTGCAGTCTTACTGGAGTCAAGGGCTTTAATTCGGTCACGTAGAAATGATACCCCCTGAAGCCCTGAAATAGATGGCTTATTCAGTAACTGACGTTCCGCCAACGAGAGCTGTTGTATGAGAGAGGCCCTAGCACTCGCCGAGGACTTTTTTAAACGGGAACCCATGGAGATACAGAGTCCACGGAAAACCGCCTTGTGGGCCTCCCATAGAGATGAGGAAGAAGTTACGGAACCGACATTAAGAGTAAAGTATGAATCGAGTCCACGTGACAATTCATCCCTAAGATGGTCTGTGGAAAGAAATGTCTCATTAAGGCGCCAGTGACACGGTTTGGGCATAGCAGGGGGGAAAAAAAGATTTAAGGTCAAAGAGGCATGATCAGACCAAGTGATGGGATTGATTTCAGAGGAAACCAGAAGTGGGAGCAAAGAGGCAGAGATGAAAAAATGATCTAGGCGGGAATAACTACGGTGAGGGTTGGAGTAAAATGTAAATTGTTTATGAAGGGGGTGTTTAATCCGCCAAGCGTCAAAGAGACGATGCTCCCTAATCAATTTACGGAAAGATTTTGAAGAGGAGCATTGCCGCTTCGAGGGGGTGGACTCAAAAAGCACTTTCCTGTCTTTATGGGGGGAAACAATCAGATTAAAATCTCCCCCTACAATCACCTGCGAGGTAGTAATAGAGTGTAGATTAGCAAGCGTTTGGGATAGGAATTGCAGTTGACCTGTATTGGGAGCATATAAATTCAACAGAACAAGGGGAGTCTCGCCATGCATACACTCTAAAATAATAAAACAACCCTGATGGTCAACCTTGGAGGAAACAACCCGAAGGGAGCAGTGTGACCCAATAAGGATTGCCACCCCGGCCTTCCCAGAAGGATTAAAGGCCGAGTAGGCTTGGGGAAAAAATCTCGAGGCAAAACGAAAAGAGCCAGTTGATTTAAAATGGGTTTCTTGGACAAAAATAATGTCTGCTCCAGAGGATCGGAATTCCCTCAAAGCCATCCACCGTTTTTGAATGGAGTTGAGGCCCTTGACGTTATATGACAGAAACCTCAACGCCATTATGAAACAACGACAACTGACCTACATGTAATAGCATGAAAAATTAATGGAATACCATCGATGTAATATAGTGAAAAACAAAAAACATAAGACAGTTGAATAACACAGTACAGTGCAAAGTAATAGTATAAAAAAACAAAAAACAGAGAACTAACACTAATAAGTATCCGCAAGGATATAAACTCGGGGATAACAATGGGACCCAAGTCGTCTAGGCCTATGGCTAGACAAAGTCGGGGGCAACACGACAACCAGGACATCGGAAAGATCGTCAAGCCCGGCCAGAAAAAAAAAAAAAAAAAAAATCAACCATGAAAAACACCCGACAATTTGGCCGGACAGATAAGGTAAACCTGTGGGAAAATTATGTAAAGACAAAAAGAACCAAAAACCCAGGAAGGAAGGTTCATCACCGGATTCAGAAGGGCGCCCCAGAGAATCGTCAAGCAGGTGGATCAGTTGACCGAGGAAGACGCGGACGTTGTGGGGTACGAGAAAGTCTCTTCCGACCTCTGCGAACTGGGGTCCAGATCTTGTTGGGGGTAGCGGATGGACGAGACGGAGTTGGTGGCAGTGGGGATACATCTTCAGACAGAGGTGGAAGTCCCAGGCGTTTTAAGAAGGAGTCCGCCTCATGAAGATCACGGAGCACAACTTGGGTATTGTCCCTAGTTACGATCAGCCGAAAGGGAAACCCCCAGCGGTAAGGGACACGGTGTTGTTGAAGATGTGTGGTGATCGGTTTCAGATCTCGTCGCTTAGCCAGTGTAATCGGGGACAGGTCGCAGAAGAGTTGGAGTCTGTCCCCCTGAAATTCCAGAGACGATTTATGGCGAACAGCAGAAAGTAGAGCTTCTTTGCTTTGAAAAAAATGAAAGCGAACAATAACGTCGCGAGATCTGGTGCCTTCAGCAGGTTTTGGGCCCAAGGAGCGGTGAGCCCTATCCATTCGCCAATCTGCTTCTGGAACCAAGGGGGCAGTCGCGGTAAAGAAGGACAGAAGATGACGGTGCAACTGTGCATCTGCAATAGACTCGGACATACCGCGGATACGGATATTTTGGCGCCGTTCCCTGTTTTCCAGATCCTCTTGCTGGAGCTGCATTTGGGACATGGAATGCTTCAGATAAGCGTTATCCTCTTCCAGCACGTGGACGTATTGAACCAGATCATCAAACTCATTTTCCAGTCTGTCCGTGCGGTCTCCAATCTGGGTAATTTCCCCTCTAAGCTCCAAGGCCAGCTTTCCAATTTCAGCGGATATGGACGCGGTAATGTTGCGCAAAAAATTTTGTAGCTTGTCATCCAACGCTGACAATGTGAGGGAAGGTGACTGGGTGGCCTGTTGAGGTGCCAGGGTGGAAAGAGGATGCTTCTCTGAGGCAGAGTGCTCCGCAGCCCTTGCAGTAGCATGCTGGGGCTCATAGTCCTACAGCAGGGAGTGTGTCAGGGCAGAGGCTGGAATGTCTGTGGGTGCAGTACCGTCTGCGACCACCGGGGGGCCGCGATCTCTCCCTGGGCTCTCAGTCATACCTGAGGCTGGGGATTGTGGCCTGGAGAGGAACCTCCGGAGTGGCGAGGGCCGCGGGTCACGTGGTTGCGGGGAGGGGGGCCTCCAGCGCCCTATCTTCCCCATCAAGCCTTCGCTCAGGTGCCGGGCCGGGTGCAGAGTACGGGTGACTCACCCGCAGCGGAAGAGGAGCGGAGGCAAGTGTCGGGTGAGTCTTCACTGGCTGGGATGAGCGGAGCTCACTTAAAGTGCGGCCGCCATCGTCCCTGGCCGCGCATGCGCCCCCTGGTTAACATTCTTGACATGGGGGGGCCTCAAGTGCAGGCCCCAACATCAACAAAGGGCCATATATAACATTTTGTGAATATTCTTTATCACAGACACAATACAAGAGATAGTCAGAGACGGGATGGCCAGAGATTGCAAGCATGATACAAGAGATAGTCAGAGATTGTGGACATGATACAAGAGATGATCAGAGATTGTGGACATGATACAAGAGATGGTCAGAGATTGTGGACATGATACAAGAGATGGTCAGAGACTGCAGACATGATTCAAGAGATTGTCAGAGAATGCAGACATGATACAAAAGATGGTCAGAGAATGCGGACATGATACAAAAGATGGTCAGAGAATGCAGACATGATACAAGAGGTGGTCAGAGACTGCGAACATGATACAAGAGTATGTCAGAGGCTGCAGACATGATACAAGAGATAGTCAGAAATTGTGGATGTGATGCAAGAGATAGTCAGAGATTGCGGACATGATTCGAGAGATGGTCAGAGACTGTGGACATGATATAACAGATGGTCAGAGATTGTGTACATGATACAAGTGCTGGTCAGAGACTCTGGACATGATACAAGAGAGGGTCAGAAACTGTGAACATGATACGAGAGATGATTAGACACTGTGGACATGGTATGACAGATGGTCAGAGACTCTGGACATGATGCAAGAGATAGTCAGAGACTGTGGACATGATACAAGAGATGGTCAGAAATTGCTGACATGATACAAGAGATGGTCAGAGATTGCAGACACGATACAGGAGATGGCCAGAGATTGCAGACACGATACAAGAGATGGTCAGAGATTGCAGACACGATACAAGAGATGGTCAGAGATTGCAGACACGATACAAGAGATGGTCAGAGATTGCAGACACGATACAAGAGATGGTCAGAGATTGCAGACACGATACAAGAGATGGTCAGAGATTGCAGACACGATACAAGAGATGGTCAGAGAAGACTGTGAGCATACTATAGAAATTGTTGAAGACTGGTGACATGCTTTAGGAGACATATTATTAGGTTGCTAGAAATCAGTACTATAACATGACCATAGGTACACAGATTAGTGTCGGAAGGGGCCCTGTACAAAAAACAGCAGCTTGCGAGTGAGCCTGCTTGGTTGCCCCCATAGCAAGTTTTTTGCTTTGGGGGCACACAGCAGGAGGGATGGGCTTGGAACGCTGGCAGAGGACCCAAGAAGAAGAGGATCAGGTCTGCTCTGTGTGAAACTACTGCATAGAACATTTAACATGTTTGTTATTTAAAGAAAAAAAAAGCCTTTCATTTGACTTGAAGTAATCTATCATTAGAGAAACCTGGAAGTTGCAGTTTGCTGACCTCTCCCTTTTAAAATGCTGACTTCCTTTATGGCATGGTTTTAGTAACACTGGTCCGGAACAAGTATGAAGTCCGTAAAATCAGAACATTTTTGGGAAGATTTACCAAAACTGGTGCACACAGAATCTGGTGCAGCTGTGCATAGAAACCAATCAGCTTCCAGGTTTTAGTCCTTGGTCACACTGGATGCGAATTGGCATGCGATTTGCAAATCACATGCCAAGTCGCACCCTATTGTTCACAGTTAGAGCGGTCATATCGGTGCGGTTCGGACCTGGTCGAAGCCATACCGATTTCTAAAGTAGTACATGCACTACTTTTGGTGCGATTTGCATAGACATCTGTGTCAGATGTCTTGCAAATCGCACCTGAAATCTTCATGACACCCGACTTTGAAACTGTGCGACATTCACTGTAAGTTGCACGAATGCAAAGTCAGGTTTGATGTGATTGGGGTGTTATTGTCAAAACTTCATTGAATAAGCTGAAGTTACAGGATAAGCTGATTGGTTACTATTATTATTATTATACAGTATTTATAAAGCGCCAATGGTTCGCTCAGCGCTGTACATTACAAAGGGGGACAGAACATGTGACAGAACAATACCAATACAATGCAAAACATGAGGGGATCGAGGGCCCTGCTCTTTCGAGCTTACAATGTAGGAGGGAGGGGATGGTGACACAGGAGGAGATAGCTGTGGGGGATGGGGTGGTAGGAAGAGTGGAGGAGGTCGGCAAGTTAGCAGGGGGTGGGGTAGGCTTCCCTGAAGAGATGGGTTTTCAGGGTGCGCCTAAAGAAGAGGAGAGTAGGTGATAATCTGATGGGTTGGGGCAGGGAGTTCCAGAGGATGGGTGACACCCTGGAGAAGTCCTGGAGGCGGGCATGGGAGGAGGAGACCAGGGAACTAGAGAGAAGGAGGTCTTGTGAGGAGCGGAGTGTGCGTGCTGGGTGGTACTTGGATATTAGGTCGGTGATGTAGTTCGGGGCAGTATGGTGGACAGCTTTGTACGTCAGTGTTAGGATTTTGAATGAACAACTGCATCAGATTCTGTGTGCACCAGTTTTGGTAAATCTCCTGTCTCGTGACTCAGAAACCACAGGACCAATATGAAATGCTATACTACTAAAGTAGCTATATTTTTGGAGGAGAAGGTCAGCAGCGGCACCTATATATGTCTCCTAAATGTCAGTTGGATTTTATACTATTATTTGGAAAACATGTACTATTAGTGTCCCCTAAAAACTGATTTGAGAACACGGGATAACTTATTACTACTGTAACTCTGATATTGTGTTTTTTATCCTCTTAGGTCCACGCTTTAAATATTTTAAGGGCTATTTTCCGGGATACTCGTCTTGGGGAAAATGTCATTCCTTATGTAGGAGAAGGAACACAAGCTGCAATCCTTGGATTTACCTCTCCGATCTGGGCCGTAAGGAACATTTTTGTTATTTTAATATGTTTATAGGGAAAAGGAAGCAAATGCAACATGAGTAAATCTTTTTCCAAGTACCTTTTTTTATTCCACCTCTAATCCTATACCTGGCGGAATAAAGTCACTTGCAAATGATTTGTGGTAGTGGGTAGCAAATATCCCTTGGGCCTAATCAAGATCTTCTATATCCAGTGTGCGGGGTGGGAAATCCATTGTCTGCATCAGCCTATGTATGTTTTGATCATGTGAAGGCTGCTGTATTCTTATATACAAATACGATTTAGGTGTACACAGATAGGCATCCAATCTGTTGGAGTCAAGTTTCTTGATAAATATATCAGCTTGTGCTCATATTGTATATTTATTACAGGTACGTGTATAGCGCCATCAGTTTACGTAACTGTTTACACCTATATTGTACATTCACATCAGTCGCTACCCTCAAGGAGTTTACAATCTAAGGTCCTTAAGGGTGATTTCACACAGGCATTCCGTATGTCCGTTTTTGATCTGTCTGTTTACGGATGAAAAACGGACACCCATGTATTTCTATGGGCTAGCAGATGTAAACCGATGATCATCTGTTTACATCCGTTAATGTCCGCATCCGGTTTTTTTTTTTGAACAGAAGAGAACCCTATTTTTCTTACTTAAAAAAAGCGGAACGGACGAAACACGGATGTAATTGGATATAAATGGATTTACGGTCCATATTTGCATCTGTTCTTGCAATGGTAAAGGATGTAAGAAAACTGATGTACAAACCGACGAGAAACTGATGAAAAACTGATGTAAACTGATCTGTTTTTTCCTTTAAAAAAACATGACTGAACTGCAAACTCCAGGCAGGTTGTGCTGTGGTTGTGATTTGAACCAGCAACCCTGGTGCTGCCAGGTGGAAGTGCTAACCACTTCGCCACTGTGCTGCCCATTTGTATGCTTCAGCAGATGGCTAAATACAAATCTCAGATACATAGGAGGGCTGGTTTACCTGCCAAAGTGCTTGTATTTTGTGTCCATCCCGTTCTAAAATGTACTCAGCACAGCCCTTTCTGCCAGGACAAGAGACCTGATTTTTCTTTGCTGCAGTTTAGTTACATTTACAGGTCTTGTCCCTCCCCCACCCTATGATTGGACAACAAAAGGAGAAGCAGCAGACTGATGAATTCACCCCCCTGTCACTCTGCTCTCTCCTCCTATTGGCACATTCCTTCCTGTGCAGCACAACTGGATGGCCCTTTGTATTGGTTTTCCCTCCCCTAGTATGAGGTCCTCTGTATAGGGGATTGATATAGTCAAATTCCGGTACTTAAACTGCATGCATAAAAAAACCAAAACATTTAACATGTATTAATAAATACAGAGATACAATACTTTGTTTCATTAATATCTTCCTTACTTTCAGCTTCAAGGTGTTTCATGTTCAGCAGGTTTGTGATGAGTAGTTGTATTCTGTTTACTGTTTTATGCTATCAGGCTGAATAAAGTGCTTTCTGCAATGTCCTTCTATGGGATAGCTGAACAGAAAGCCTAGCATGTAGAAATATATGCTCATATGAATTGACTTTAAAATGTCTGTACTAGCTCTTAAAACTTGTGTTTTTATCTGCAGTTTTTAGTGTTATTAAACCCAATAGCAAAATTGTATTACATTTCAGCTTACTAATTCTTAGAAGTGATGGCTGAGTTCGTTTTCTTTTTTAGGCTTTCTTTCCTTTATATTCACCTGGTGAATCTGGCAAGTAAGTCTGTTGTTTTTCAACAGAATAAGCTGTTCTACTGATGTACCAGTTAGAGAGTTGAGACAAACCATTTACTACACAACAATGGCGCTTACAATGATTACGGTAGTTTTGATTTATGTATATAAAATATTTATTCCAAAAGGAAAAAAAAACCTGTTTGTTGTAGGTTCTTATAAAGGGTTAGCTGGAGTTCATCTTTAATTTGTTAGTGTATCTAAAACTGCTAGTCCATCTAACACTCCCCTCCCCCCAGGCTGACAATGGTGCTGTCCAAAGGTGCTCCTTTATCCAGAGTGGAGGTACTTTAATACAGGCCAGATCATCAGCTGAAGACCAAGGGAAAAAAAAGTTTAAAAAAGAAAACTAGTGCAGCCACCACATCTAATGATTGGTAAGCTGCAATATGTTACATTTTTGGTTTTTAGATTTAATACTCTAAAGTTCAACATCAGACACTCTTTTTTTTTTTTTTTTTTTATTCTTATTTAACTTTTTGGGTGTTTGAACATCGCAATAAATGGTTTGAACCTCCTGTCAACATTTTTTTTTCTTGTGGGAGAGATCCCCTAGTACAGGAATTGATGGGGTATTTTTCTACTATGGAACACAATGCAACACTTTTGTTCAGTAAAATGGGAAACTTCTAGAACCTTTCTCAGGTTATTACAGTGTCTCCCTGTCCTAGCGACAACCACTCAATTTTTGTCTTGCTGTCACAGGAACAGGACATTAGCTGAAATCTCCCTGACAAGGTCACCCAAAAAATTTTATTTATTTTTTCGTAAACCAATACAACACAAACAATAAATTGAGACTTCTGATCAAAGCCAGTAGATGATGAACATTCATCATGAAGTGGTTTGTTTGTTTTTGGTAGACATGTCTTTGAATTTCTCCTTTACATACATGTTTTTTTGGCCACATTTGGTTCCTTAGTAGAGATGAGCGAATCGAACCTGGCGAAGTGGAATTCGTTTCGAATTTCAGGAAAAATTCGATTCGCATCGAATCCGAATTTTAGCAAACTTCGGGTGCACGAATCGAATTTTTCCCGATCAGCCGGCAAAAGTGTCCCTGCAGAGAGCTCCGCTATTTCTGACAGTTCTGACAGTTCATTTACAGCGGTTGAAACATTGTATCTATTTGTTTCCATTTAGGATACAGATGTTTTTATTCGGAAATAAATAGATACAATGTTTCAACCGCTGTAAATGTGAAGGAACTGTCAGAGAACTGTCAGAAATAGCGGAGCTCTCTGCAGATACACTTTTTGCTGTACTGGAATACTTCTTCTTTTCATTCTTCTTCTTCTTTTCATTCTTCTTCTTCTTTTCATTCTTCTTCTTCTTTTCATTCTTCTTCTTTTCATTCTTCTTCTTCTTCTTCTTTTCATTCTTCTTTTCATTCTTCTTCTTTTCATTCTTCTTTTCATTCTTCTTCTTCTTTTCATTCTTCTTCTTCTTTTCATTCTTCTTCTTCTTCTTTTCATTCTTCTTCTTCTTCTTTTCATTCTTCTTTTCATTCTTCTTCTTCTTCTTTTCATTCTTCTTTTCATTCTTCTTCTTCTTTTCATTCTTCTTATTTTCATTCTTTTCATTCTTTTCATTCTTCTTCTTCTTCTTTTCATTCTTCTTCTTCTTCTTTTCATTCTTCTTTTCATTCTTCTCCTTCTTTTCATTCTTCTTCTTCTTCTTTTCATTCTTCTTCTTCTTTTCATTCTTCTTTTCATTCTTCTTCTTCTTCTTTTCATTCTTCTTCTTCTTCTTTTCATTCTTCTTCTTCTTCTTTTCATTCTTCTTTTCATTCTTCTCATTCTTCTTTTCATTCTTCTTTTCATTCTTCTCATTCTTCTTTTCATTCTTCTTCTTCTTTTCATTCTTCTTCTTCTTCTTCTTTACATTCTTCTTTTCATTCTTCTTTTCATTCTTCTTATTCTTCTTTTCATTCTTCTTCTTCTTCTTTTCATTCTTTTCATTCTTCTCATTCTTCTTTTCATTCTTCTTTTCATTCTTCTCATTCTTCTTTTCATTCTTCTTCTTCATTTCATTCTTCTTCTTCTTCTTCTTTACATTCTTCTTTTCATTCTTCTTTTCATTCTTCTTCTTTTCATTCTTCTTCTTCTTTTCATTCTTCTTCTTCTTTTCATTCTTCTTCTTCTTCTTCTTTTCATTCTTCTTTTCATTCTTCTTCTTCTTTTCATTCTTCTTCTTCTTCTTCTTTTCATTCTTCTTCTTCTTCTTCTTTTCATTCTTCTTCTTCTTTTCATTCTTCTTCTTCTTCTTTTCATTCTTCTTTTCCTTTTTCTTCTTCTTCTTTTCATTCTTCTTCTTCTTTTCATTCTTCTTTTCATTTCTCTTCTTCTTCTTTTCATTCTTCTTCTTCTTTTCATTCTTCTTCTTCTTCTTTTCATTCTTTTCATTCTTCTTCTTCTTTTCATTCTTCTTCTTCTTCTTTTCATTCTTCTTTTCATTCTTCTCATTCTTCTTTTCATTCTTCTTTTCATTCTTCTTCTCATTCTTCTTTTCATTCTCATTCTTCTTTTCATTCTTCTTTTCATTCTTCTTCTTCTTCTTTTCATTCTTCTTTTCATTCTTCTTCTTCTTCTTTTCATTCTTCTTCTTCTTTTCATTCTTCTTTTCATTCTTCTTCTTCTTCTTTTCATTCTTCTTCTTCTTCTTTTCATTCTTCTTCTTCTTCTTTTCATTCTTCTTCTTCTTCTTTTCATTCTTCTTCTTCTTCTTGTCATTCTTCTTTTCATTCTTCTTTTCATTCTTCTTTTCATTCTTCTTCTTCTTCTTTTCATTCTTCTTCTTCTTCTTTTCATTCTTCTTTTCATTCTTCTTATTCTTTTCATTCTTCTTCTTCTTTTCATTCTTCTTCTTCTTTTCATTCTTCTTTTCATTCTTCTTCTTCTTCTTTTCATTCTTCTTCTTCTTCTTTTCATCTTTTCATTCTTCTTCTTCTTTTCATTCTTCTCATTCTTCTTTTAATTCTTCTTTTCATTCTTCTTTTCATTCTTCTTCTTCTTTTCATTCTTCTCATTTTTCTTTTAATTCTTCTTTTCATTCTTCTTCTCATTCTTCTCATTCTTCTTTTCATTCTTCTTTTCATTCTTCTTTTCATTCTTCTTTTCATTCTTCTTCTCATTCTTCTTTTCATTCTTCTTCTCATTCTTCTTTTCATTCTCTTCTTCTTCTTTTCATTCTTCTTCTTTTCATTCTTCTTTTCATTCTTCTTCTTCGTCGTGCCCCGTGACTGCCCAAATGAGTGAAGTGTGCAGTGATTCTAAGATCGACGGCACTCATCTGCATGTCATACTGACTGACAGTATTATTTCTCTTCCCCAGCAGACTCCAAGGGCATTTAAATTAAAGGTACAGTGTTCTGCACTAATATAAAGGCTCTCTCAAGCCTAGAAACCCTTTAAATAAGTTAAATTCGCGGCGAATAAATTCGCATCGAATCGAATTTCTCCCGCAAATTCGGCGAATCGGCCGAATCGAATTTTTGAATAATTCGCTCATCTCTATTCCTTAGTAAGCATGCTGAGCCCTTACAGTAAAGGTTTCACTCATCCTTGTTGTCTTTGATAAATATGTAGCTATAAACCTAAAACAAATCAGATTTGACAAGTTATGTTGGGATGAAAATTGCACATTATCTATTGTTGCACTTCAGTGCATCACTGAGCTGTATGTTAGTCATTCATTTTACTTCTGGCAGCATTGTAGTCTATAGCACGTTGCTGCATCTGCTTCATTTGGCCTTCCTTTCCTTTAGGGGTGGTGAACCCTTCCATATACCCAGTGAAGTGACTGGCCTCAGGTGATACACAGAGATGAAACAAATCCTCTTAGATAGGTTGTGCCTGTCTATCTTTAATCTTCTCTTCTCCACATGCGTTCAAAGTGCTGAATTTGCAAAGCTTGTCTGAGAGTTCGGTAAACGGGGTGGGTAGCTAAAATTACACAGAGCTCAGTGATGGGAGCTCTAGGAGTTGATTGGAGAGAAGAAAGACACCTCCCTATACACAGCTCACAGAACAGAGCTGAGGCTGTCAATCTGCTCGAGGTCCCTCCTCTGTCACCATTTTTTTTTACTGGTGTCAGGAAAAGTTGTCAGAAGGGACTCATGCTGACCAGCAGAGAGAAATGACACTTAGTGCTCTTAATTGAGACAAGCACACATTATAGTGAGATATACTTTGTTCATATTTCATGTCTGAGGTTTACAGCCACTTTAAAGTCAAAGGAAAACTGTTGTAAGTGAAGCATGGAGGCTGCCATTGCTGGCCTTTACATTGCGGGTTGCCTGACTATCTTGCTGATCCTTTGGCTTTAGTACTTTGAGTCACTTATGCAGGACAGTTAAGCAATTAAGGACTTCTAAACACAGAACAGTGGCTTTCTAATACAAGGATCAGGGATGGAAGTGGATGGAGGAATCCTCCCCACTGTATTATTTTATTCTGACAGTAGAGACTTCTGTGCTGTCAGAATACACTAATGCCTAGTACACACGATGAGAATATTGGACAAATGGTCATCTTTTTTTTTTTTTTGCATGCTAGTCTCATATCGAATGTGAAGAGGTTACTAAAGTTATGTAATTTTGCATGCTAGTCTCATATCGAATGTGAAGAGGTTACTAAAGTTATGTAATTCTTGTAAGACAGAATAAAACTTTGAAAGTGATGTAATGTATTTTATTGTATTTGTATTGATTGTATTTTCAGACGAAACTGTACTGGTTAAGCGAAAATCATACTATCTGGTATCGCATGAGAACATTTTCCGTGCTTGTCCCTTTGAATAATTTCAAACGAAAGCTGTGTACTAACAATCAGATTAGTGTATGTTTGCATTGAAAGCAGTATTTTTCATACGATTTTCTGTGTTCTAGGCTCAATCAGTGCTGCAGTCGATTGACTGCAATGCTGATCAAAGGAAAATTTTCCAAAAAGTTGGTTTGAGAGAAATTGGTCATTAGATCAACTTCTTTGGAACAGCAACTGCCATAGATGGTTCAAAATTCAGCCGGTCCCTGCTGAATTGGCTGAATTTCGATCCATCAATGGCCAGCTTAAGGGCTACTAGGGAGCTGTGTCATGAGAGAGGGCACTATAAAGAGATTTCAACAGCCTCATTACACTGGTACTGTTACGAGGAGATTGGTAGGCATCTGTTTGATCCCAGGGGACCTTTGAGGGATGCTCCCTGTGAAATTGTGGAAAGAACTTGGAAAGTAAAGGTGCCACTCCACTGATAAAAGCCAAGGATAGGGTTTATTTGTGATTAACAAGGTTTGTAGCATGTTTTGAGGTCTACCTAAGAGCAAGTGGTCAATGAACTGGAAGCTGCTCACAGTGGTTTGTCTCTGATTACAAGTGACTAATGTATATGCCACAACCTTTGACACCACTATTTCAGCCCTGATTAATGGGGAACCCTGTAATGCCTGAAATATGGTGGCACATCTTATTGAACAAGAATAAAACCTGTTTGAGACTTTTACCAGTGGTTTTGGTGCATTTATTTTCCAGATTTTTTTATAGGATATAGAAAGTAGAACTGAATGTTTCATTTTAAGCTTAGGATTCAAGGACACTTTAAAATAACAGAAACGGTTTTGAAGGCAATAAAAGGGTTGTGCAACCATCTTTAGGGTCCTTTTATAGAATCATGTCACTTTTCATATGCGTATATTCATACTGAGGTTACTTTTATGTAAAAATAAATAAAACTCTCAGAATTTCTTTCATATGCAGATTTGTTGCTTAACATAAGACTGAAAGTTGCAATTAGGTTTGCAGCTTTTCCAGCTGCCATTTTGGTCTGTACATGTGTAGGTCACTCAAAGTGGGAAATTGTTAAAGGGAGAAGTGAATAGGTAAGTAGGTGTTATCCCATTTTGGCTACAAAAGTGAAAATGCATTTTAAGAGGGGGTTTCCAAGGAGCAGAATGTTAATGTGTTTGACTAGTTTATTTTCTTTTGTGCATCAACCGCTGAATGCATTTGTAGCAATGCCTTCCAGGGGTATTTGTGGAAGTGGTTCATATGAAATTGCAGACTCTGTATATAATGTGGTCAATGTAGTGTTACATCTAAACCCACAAAGAGACCCCTGGGAAGCGGCCCTACACAAGCCAAAGGATGGTATTTTAAGACAGGAACGTGCTCTTTTCACCTATATCTTTATGTTCATGAAACAAACGATTGCTCAAGCCTGAAAATCGTTGACTCTCAGCTTCAACGAGGTGAAATGGTGGGTGCATGGTACATTAGTGAACAAAAAATTAACAGCTCAGCGATTCTCACAGACCCCATAATAAATTCTGATGGATTTGGCAGCCTTCGCTAGATCAATATGCATCAGTGTGGCCACCCACACAGTTTTTGGAGCTGTGACCTATCACACCACATGAGACATATAACCATGATGGTCTCCCTGGCGCAAAATATCCCCGTCTCTGTGCCCCCCCCCCCTTTTTTTTTTCCCCCTCTTTTAAAATTTTTTTCTTTCCATATCTGGAATACTCTCTGCTTTTTGAACATCCCCCTTTCTGGATCAACATGCTGTTAGAGGCTATTCACCCAGTTCTAGCTATATTGTATAATCTGCCTTGCCCTTATAAGCTCTAGCTTTGTTCATCTAGGGGATATCTGGACACTGCAAACTCGAATAATGCTCTGGACCTTTCTTATTTACAGTTTATCATGATTTGGATTTACGGTAATGAACTCATTTATACGTGTAGCACCCTCTGGTGTACATAGTTGTTGAGAGTAGTTAGAGGCTTGCTAGAAGCCTGGGTTTTAGTTAGCAGGTTACTTCAGGGCAGGGCTGGAGGGCTCTACAGGTTAGTGCTCTGGTACCTCCCCTTGCTCTAGATACTTAGAGAAGTTTCTAGAAGCCAATAGGTGGTGGTGAGGAGGGTCTGATCTGCATATTTATGGACATCTGGCCAATCCCAGGCAGGAGGCCTGACAGTGTGGTAGATCAGCCCATAAATGTGGCAGATCAACCCATAAATATGGCAAAGCCTGGCCAGCAGGAGAGTCGGGTGGAAGATGGAGTGCTGAGAGGTGCTGCTGTGTAACCTGGGAGGGGGCCTCGGAGAAGGTGGGGTCTTGCTTCCATGCTGGAAGAAGGAAAAAGTGAACTGAAAGAGGGAGCTCCATTGCCCTGCAGTCCACCTGGAAAGGACAGCCTGCCAAACTTGGAGAGAAACCAGCCCACCTTAAGAGGCCTGAAGGCAGTTCTATCCAAAGCTGAAGGACAAGGACAGTGTGAGTACCTCTACACCCCCAGGACCTAGAAGGGAGAAGTCTGCTGGATTTAAGTTTTGGCAAGTCTTCAAGGGACAGTTCATAGCTTACCCAATTCCTTGTCCTGGGATCAGATACCGTAGCCATGTGTACTGGTGTTTTGTACACTTAGGGGACTTGGAGCTCCTACAAGTTGAGACTTTGCTAATTTCCATTAAAGGAGAATCAGAGCTCCTGCAAGTTGCTGTACTTTGCAAAAGAGACCGTCAGGGTTCTGGCTGGGCCACAGTCATTCATCTGCCATTGTTGTATCATTTTCTATAAAAGGAAGTCATCCTCAAATTGTTATTCTGCAATCAAACTGGGCATCCTATAACCCCTTTACCCTATTCAAGTTAAATTCCCTAACAACTAAAAAACCAAGCCCATGGACTGTTTCATGTTTCTGGATGCAAATGGAATATGCGTGTTCCTTGGCTATGCAGGAAGTAAAGGAGGACCCAAAGCTTGTGGCTCTCAAGAGGGTAACAGTACATACAGTTATAATGTAGTTTACTGCATCCATTACTATTCCAATGGAGAGACCCATTGTGCTGTATTTGAGTTTGCTGTTCTTTCATTGTATTCTGCCTGAATTCAGTTAGAAGCTGGGTAATGACACTCTTCATGATAATTGCTTATGTACTTCTCCTGTGCATACTGTATGTTATTAATTTTTTTTAAAACTTAATAAAAACAATGTGAAAGAAATTGCAGACTTTGATCAAGAGGGACTTGCTGTTAGGACATATCCTCCATATATAAGACGCTTGGTGTTCATCTTTAGGAGATCCTGATACTTTGATTTGACAGCTGAGCAAATCATCAACCTAAGTGCAAAAACGGCAGTAAAGTGTCAAAAAAAATAATAAACTTTAGGCCTCACCCACAATATGACTAAAAAAAAAACTTGTGCTTAGTTTCCTAGTTCCTAGTTTTTCCAGAATGCAGCCGAGTTCAGCAAACATTCTGACTCTGGGAGTGCTCAGGGAGCAGGGCTCAGCATGTTTGACTAGCGGTACTGCTCACCTTCGTACACTTCCAACATCTGTTGCACATAAAAAATCTTTATGCTCCCAAGACCTTAAGCCGTGAGTTATTGCTTTTCCACTGTCACGTCTTTGGACAGATTAGACCTGGTGCCATGGTACCCTCTGATCCTCTTCCCCTTCTCTCCAGAAAAATACACCGTGTGCCAAGGGGAGGCACTGACAGTCTGTACCCTGAATTAATGGGATTTTTTTTCCTTGTAATTTCTGTCAAGGGAAGAAGCAAAACTCCCACGTGTTCTTATGTTGTGGAGCTTGCTTCATAAAGAAAAAAAATAATGGCTTTATTCTAGTGCTCTAACATTTTTACCAGTTGTGTTGTTGTAATATAAAAGAACAGCCTTCGCATTGAGAAGATAAGTAATTTATTCCTTAAATCTGTAGGTGATATAGACAATTATTATGATTTGTTTTCCAGAAGTATGTACGTTTCTTAAAATTAGCACAGATTTGTGTTTTGAAATTCAGAATCGACTGTGAGCATTCATTTTTTTTTTTCATACATTTGCTGAGGCACATTAGAACATTGTAGATCTTTGTCTAGAGGTGCCCAGGCACACCCAAATAATCAGTAGGTAGGGTAATGTTAGAACTAATTTGCCAGTAAGTAGGATGTATGTATGGCTCACCTCTAACTTTCAGAGGTTACAGATTTCTTTTTTTATGTAATTAGAACTAATAAACTGATAGCTTTACCATTGAGTGCTTACATTATGCTGTCCCAGCACAGTCGTACAATAAAAACAATACAAATACTATGTGTATATTAGGAATTAAACACCTGACCCCAGGGCAGGCTTGTCCAACCTGTAGCCCAAGACTGCTATGAATGCAGCCAAACACAAAATCTTAAACCTACATAAAAATGTTGATTTTTTTTTTGGGGGGGGGGGGGTGATCTTATAGTGTATCTTTACTGGACTTTTATGTATTTTATTTTCCCAAAGAAAAATATCCCACTCTTCACAATCTTGCCTTATTCATATCAGTTTACGGCGGTACCTATATTTATGAGCAGCTATTTTCAATGATGAAGCACAGGAAGGGCAAAATTAGAGCCAGAATATCTTTTGGGCTTGGTGGAGGGCTTGGCCCCTTAGGGTCCCTTGTACCCTGCTCAACCTGTTACTATTTTATGCCCGAAAAGCTCTTATCCTACATTGGAAAAAAACTATGATGCCCTCCTTAACTTTTAGGAAGGGGCTAGTAATTAAAGTGATGCAGTTTTGTAAAGCTACATATAGGAGCAGGGGGTGTTTGAAAAAATTCAACAAAGTCTGGCAACCCTGGCTTGACAGCCCCTCTCCCGAAAGGCCCTGGCCTTCTCAAATATCTCTTTAGTCCAGGTGAGTTTTCCCCTGTTGTTGATCCATATATGCTTCTTATGTCTTATATGTCCCCTCATATTCAACTATGTACCATTGACTTTACTCTTAACCTGGACCATAGACCAGGAACATAGTCTGGTTTCACTATTTTGCTAAATCTACAGTTTTTGTCTTGAATTATCTGGGAATTTTGTGTTATACTATACAAGTACCTGTAATAAATACTTCACTGAAGCCCCCGTGGGGGTCTACAGAATCTTTTACAGTAGTGCATTCCATGAGGATGGGTTGATTGGGTGGGTGGAGGGGAGGGGATGTGTAACCTCCAGGTGCTTGTGCCTTACTATTTTAGTGGCATTGAGGCCTCGCATGTGTTTTTTGTGCTTTATGTATGTGCACCTTGGGCCCTGCGAGGCCAATGCAGATGATGAGCACCTTGAGAATTCATTGAGAATTGCTGCTACATCCATCAAACAAAATACTGATACGTTTGTTTATCAAAAACAGTGTCACATTTTGCACTAGTCTTGTCTTGCCATCTTTTACTTTTGTAATAAAAAAGACATTTTATTATTCAGATAGGTGCATTATCTATATCAGTGATTGTTAACTTGTGATCTGCCCAACTTTTTCTGGTCATCAGCTGTCCTTATTGTTAATGTATTTTATGTGTGGTCCACAATTCCTCTTCTTCCAATGTGGCTCAGGAAAGTCAAAAGATTGGACACTCATTCCCTAGGGCAGTGGTTTCCAAACTGGGGCCCAGGGGCCAGATGTGGCCCTTTGTTTGCTTTTATCCGGCCCTTGAGACATTTTTTTCCTCCCACTGTCAGCAACAGTGGGGCATAGTCCCTGCCACTGACACCAGCAATAGGGCACTATTCCTCTCACTGACACCAACGATGGGACACTATTCCTACCACTGACACCAACTATGGGATACTATTCCTCCCATTGATACCAATAACGGGGCACTATTCCTCACATTGATAATAACGATATGGCACAATTCCTCAGATTGATACCAACAATGGGACACTGTTACACTCTCAAATACCAATAATGGGGCATTGTTTACTGACACCAGGATATTTTCTTCTCCCATTTGCCACAGTCAGGCCCCCTAAAGTTTGGAGGATGGTAATCTGGCTCTTTGTTTAGAAAGTTTGGAGACCCCTGCCCTAGGGCAAGGCCACTCTGAAGTTAGTACACCGTTGCAAACCTTGCAAGGAACTCTGATAGAAATGGCTAATTATCACAAAACATGTAGAGCAGCCATTCTCAACCAGGAATTCATGGAACCCTAGGGTTCCTCCAAAGGTTGCTACGGATTCCTTGAGCAGTGGCTCGTTGAACTTGCATTTGGTGGTTCCTGTATAGTTCCAGCGCCAATGCCACTTCCCGCTACATAACATCGATGATCTTTTTGTGTTTCTCAAAGGATGCATTCTGCCCACCACTGTAAGAGGACATTCTCCCCATTAGCCATCAATGTAAGGTGCATTTTTCCCACTGACCCCTAATGAATTAATTTTTGGAGGACCTGAAAATAATTTCAAGGGTTATTCCTGGTTTCAAAGGTTTAGAAAGGATGGTGTAGAACATCTCTGATCCCTTACCTTCTTTTCTTTAGCATGTAGGAGGTCACTGTTTGTGGGTGATAGGACAACAACCATTCTTATTTATTCTCCTTATTTGCACCTCTATATTTTTCATCAGTATTGGTTGCATGATACATGTTAGTTTGGTTGTTAGTTTTTTCAGCGACAGCGGTTCATTTTTTCACATATGTTTGTGCACTATCACATTCATTTACCTTTTTATTTTTTGTTTTTTCATTGTATTCTGTGTATTAAATGTACTTTTTGTAATGTGTTTTTTGTGATTTTTGTTTTTTGCACTCGGGTATTTCCTCTATATGGTGTTCACTTGTTTGAATGCCTAAGGGAATTTTCTACACCATCTGTTGATATACACAGCCATAATGTTATGACCACTGCCAGGCTGGATGAATAACACTGATTATCTTGTTACAATGGCATCTGAAAGATGGTGGGATATGTTATGGAGCAAATAAACATGTTGTTGTGTTGAATGTAAAAAAAAAATCAGTTTGTTGTGTATGGGGCTGTGCAGCTGCAGACCGGTCAGGGTGACCATGCTGACTTGTCCACAGCCAAAAGCGCCTACAATGGGCACATGAGCATCATAAATGGACCACGGAGCAATGGAAGACAGTTGCCTTCTTGTTTTCTTTTACATCATTCTTTTTGTGTGTGTCGCTTTCCTTGGAAAGAGATGGCACCAGGATGCAGTATTGGAAGAAGGTAAGCTGGTGGAAGCATTGTGATGCTTTGGGCAATGTTCTGCTGGGAAACTTTGGGTCCTACCATTCATGTGGATGTTATTTTAACACGTACAACCTACCGAAACATTGGTGGTGACCAAGTACACCCCTTCATGCAAACGATATTTTGTGATGGCAGTGACCTCTTTCAGCAGGATAATACGATCTTCCACACTGCAAAAATGGTTTAAGAATGGTTTGAGGAATACAACTATGAGTTTTAGGTATTGACTTGAACAGAAAATTCTGTAAATCTAAATCCATCGTGCATCTGTGAGATGTGCTGGAAAAACAAGTCCAGTCCATGGAGGCCTCACGTTGCAACTTACAAGATTTAAAGGATCTGTTACTGACAGCTTGGTGCCAGATACCACAGCATACCTTTTAGATGTCTAGTGGTGTCCATTCTGTAATGGGTCAGGGCTGTTTTTGGGACAAAAGAGGGACCTATTCCATATTAGGTAGGTGGTCATAAAGTTATGGCTGATCAGTGTGATCTTTAGAATTCGGATGTGCCCCATTGCCTTATACCATTACTTCATTATCCACACATTATTTTCAGTTTTCTATTTTACAATCATGTTACATTGTTGCAGTTGATTGGAGGGGCCTGTATGTATTGCATTTGGGATCTACTTTTCAATTGTTTGCGTTCAGATAGTGTTTTGCATCATATATACATATGTTCCCAACCAGCATACTGTATGTATATATTTGGTATTTTTTGGAAATTTTGGAACTTTTGTATTTTTGTACTTTTAAAACTGGACTGTTGGTTATCAGATATTCAACAAAATATATTTTTATATATAATCTTTTTCATATGAGGGTTATTTACTAAAACTGGTGCAAAATCTGGTGCAGCTCTGCATAGAAACCAATCAAGTTCCAGGTTTTATTGTCAAAGCTTAAATGAACAAGTTGAAGTTAGAAGCTGATTGGCTACGTGCACCAGTTTTAGTAAATCTTTCCCATGGTGTCGTTGCTGTGGTTTAATACATTTTGAGAGATTTAGGTAACGTATTGTATAGTTGTATTTCTGAAACTGCGATGTGGTGGTGCAGTTCCAGTATTTATATGTGTATGGCTTTAAACCCTGCAAGATGCTATAGGTAGGCAGAGTTAGTTAATGTTGACTAAGTCAGACCCTATTTGTTTAACCAACAGAAAAGATATCCTGTGGTGCATTGTGATGCATTGGAATGACAAGGTCATGTCCATTAACTGGTCTCTTGAAGTGTGTTGGCAGCCCATTCATAATGAGTGGGCTACCTTAACACAATGTATACATTTGCAACACTGCAGACCATATAGACATCATTGGAAGCGTTTGCTTTTTGAGCTTGTTCAAACCATAGCAAAGTCCATTGCAACCATGCAGTGCACTGCTGTACCATGTACTTGTATGAAAAAGTATCCTGTTCACTTTGTATTGATTCCTTTGTGTGAAATCCCTGGTGTTCTGAGGTCCCTCTGCTTTTCTATTAAAAACTGACCACACACCGTGGTCAGTTCTCTATCTGATCCTGCTCTCCTCCAACGATCAGACTAGTCCTGACACCTCACCTGCACAGCCATTCACTGGGAAGACTAGTGTTCTGCTGTTTCCCCTCCCCAACAGCTGAGAACAGAGGAAATATGAGCGCTTATAAAAAAAAAAAGGGGGAAAAAATGTTTGCTATGGTTTTTTTTTTAATATCTATACACAAATAGTTTGCCTTTCATTTCTGCATGGGTTGTTTTTACAAGGTGAGGGTTCACATATACTTTAACTTATACATATACAGTGCATTAGGATGTACAAGGATATTCTTTGTTCATATTTCATGTCTGAAGTTTACAACCACTTTTACCTCAACTCCATATACATCCTGGGCAAAGGATTTGTGGTACCCTAGGGGGATTTAGGTATTGATTTGAAATTCTTGGTACTTGCAAAACCCCACAAGGTCAGATTCACTTTAAATACACAGGAAAATTAAAAAAAATGTAAATGTAAGCTCCAAGGAGCAGGGCCCCCCTGTCCCTCTAGTATTGAACTGTATTGTTGCTGTATTGTCTCCCGTTATATTGTAAAGCGCTGAGCAAACTGTTGGTGCTATATAAATCCAGTATCATAATAATAATGATAATGTGCCTCTTGGACTAGTTCATTAAAAAAAAAAAAAAAGAAAGAGGTCTCTATAATTCTGACAGATGTGGAAGGATTCCATATATTGAGCTTTTAGCAGTTACTTTATGAGAGTGTCATACATATAATTGGAAGGCAGAAGCAGAGACATACAGGTTGATTTACTAAAGGTAAATAGACTGTGCACTTTGCAAGTGCAGTTGCTCCAGAGCTTAGGAAATGAGGGGAGGCTTCACTTTGCAAAAAATACCCAATCATATGCCAGGAAAATAAAAAAGAACCTTATTTTTCTTGCACATAATTGGTTAAAGGAAGTCAGCAGGGCATCCCCTCATCTACTAAGCTCTGGAGCAACTGCACTTGCAAAGTGCATAGTCTATTTGCCCTTAATAAATCTACCCCCCATGCCACTCAGTACAAGCTGACTATGGCCAAATAACTAGAGGAGTCTATTGGTGACTAAGTATAATGGGCTGAGGCCCAGCATATCTAGCCACTGGCGTCCATATTTTATCAAATTCGTCAGGACATTCCCTATGTTGATGTACTTTTGTAGTCCAAGCGTATCTCCCATGGAGCCTATCCATTCCTTCCAGGTGGGCAAGCTGGCCGATTTCCAGTGGGTCTACGCTCCTGAAACAAAGCTCTGGTTATAGTTTCTTTGGTAAATTTTTGCAATTGAAGACATTGTGGTCGGTTTGAAAGGGCACCTGGAAAACAGTGTTTAGGAAATGAATGACCTCTGACCCTTATAAGTGAAGTTCTGGGCATTGCCATAAAAAGTGATCTAGGTCCTCATGGTCCCTGCGACATTCGTTACAAAGGAGGTCCTGTAGAACACCCATTTTCAATTATTTGGAAGGGGTATAGTACACTATGAGGAGAATATTATGCTTCTGATTCACATTCAGAAACTCTCCTGAACTGCTTGCAAAGCCTCGCCCCCTCCCACTGCTTCTCCTCAAAGTTGCCAACATCTTTAGCCCAAAGATTGTCTGCCTTAAGGGGGTACTAAACAAGATAGTCAATCAGCAGCATGGCATTACATTGAGAAATGTAATGTAAATGTAATGTAAATCGCTTTCTGGAGGTGGTATTTTATATCATGTTCAAAATGTGTGTGGGGGTTAACATCACCCTGGGCCTGAAAAGCATGATGTCATTGGTAGTAGTAGAAAAGCATAGATGGGGCAGGGCAGATTAAGTCTGTAGGGCCCCAAAAGGATTTTAAAGAACCATTCTCCAAAACCTAAATGTGTTACGCCATGATCCTTCCACAAACGACCAGCCTGAACCTTTATAGTTTTGGTAACATTTTTATGTTCATAATGCTCTATTTCAGTGGTTCTCAACCTGTGGGTCGTGACCCCTTTGGGGGTCGAACGACCATTTCACAGGGGTCCCCTAAGACCATCAGAAAACACATATTTCCGATGTGTAAAGAGCAGCTACTGTGTAGAAAGCAGCTGTTGTGTTGAAAGCAGCTACTCTGTTAAAAGCAGCTGTGTTGAAAGCAGCAGTATTGGAGGTAAAACACATATTTCCGATGTGTAAAGAGCAGCTACTGTGTAGAAAGCAGCTGTTGTGTTGAAAGCAGCTACTCTGTTAAAAGCAGCTGTGTTGAAAGCAGCAGTATTGGAGGTAAAACGACACTCATGAATTATAATTACTGGGTAAATAATTTTATGGTTGGGGGTCACCACAACATGAGGAACTGTATTAAAGGGTCACGGCATTAGAAAGGTTGAGAACCACTGCTCTATTTGATCTCAAACACAACAAAGTTTCTGCTCTTGTGAAAGTAAAAACAGTCATCCTGTACCCTAAAGTAAATCTTTCTATCTGATGAATGGTACGGACTTCAATCGGGAGTAAAAAGTGAGTACATTTGGGTGCCCCCACTTTATCTATCATCCTCATCTGTAGTGGGTATGCAAATATTGACTTGGAGTAGGAATGTCAATGGATTGTCTGCTACTTTCTGCTTTTTCTTCCTCACTATTGGTTCTTACACACAACGGGTGGGCTTAGCCACCCACATTCCCAGTCCACCTCAGTAATTGGGTATCAGAGTGCCTTGTGGTTTGGGGGTCCTGTGGTATTCAAATAGGAAGAAAGGTATTTTGTGCACCTGATTTTTGCTGCTTTTTATTCCTGTTGTGAATTTACATTAGTTATAACATGGAACGGTTTACTTCAAATATCATACAGACCTTTGCTGCTAGGATGTTGTCAAAGATGGAGTAGTAATGACTCTAGCAGATGTTACATTTTAATAAAACTTTCTAAAGACATATTGTTTGCTTTCATTTATGTGAAAGCTGATGTATCATAAAAAAATTTATGCAACACAGCTTATTAAAGGTCACTCAAAAATTAAAAGTGCCAGAAACGCATCTACAGAGACATACTGATCACTGCAGTTCATAAGATGCATAGCTTTTATCACTAGACCTAGTCAGCATTGTTATATTTTCTAAGAAAATGGGAATGGAAAACCTTACACCCCTGGAAACCTGCGGAATTGGCATCCTGCTGTTGTTTAAACTGCTGAATTTCAAACACGAAAAAATTTAGTGTTTCCAATATGGAAGTGTGCTTTAAAGTGAACCTGTCACATTGTTGTTATTATATAAACCAGCCTTTCCCAACCTTTTTACCCCAAAGGAAACCCTAAAATAATTTTCAGATCTCAGGAAATCCTTACTAAAATTATTTCTTCAGAGTCCATAGGAAAAGTTAAATCTATATTGGTTATCAGTAGGAATAACGCCACCCTTACAGACCGCTAAAAAGATCATTGATATCATGCTGCTGGCTTTCCCAAGTGGCTTTGGCCCTCGACCTATCTAGACATCAAATGGTAGGTCGATCAACCACCACTCAAGGAAACCTTGACCAAGCAACCTCTGGAGAAACTCTGAGAATGACTTATATAAACTGTTACTGTTGATATAAACTGTTACTGATGACTATATGTAACTGATAGGGAATTATCAAATAGTGTCTGAAGATACCTATTAAAGGAGAAGTTTGGGGTTGAAAGAAATAAACATACATACTCACCTCTATGCTGCAGTATTGGTGTGATGCTGCAGCTGTCCCACATTGGCTCTAAGACTGAGAACTGAGCAATCACATGACCACTGATTGCTCAGTTCTTGGTCTACTTGGAGTGAAGAGCATTGACTAGCAGTCACCACTTTTTGCTCTGCCCCTCTACTCGCAAACAGGTGAGGGGGCAAGTACATCTGGCTTCGGCTGTCAGCTGCTTGCTGGAAGCTGGAGCCAGGTGTCAGGCAACTGAGTGGATCCCAATAATATGGTCAGGATCCTTCCAGAGCCTGGAGCAGCTCTGTGACGTCAGCTGATAGTGGGCATTAGCAAGCTTTAAGCTGACTCTGACTCATAAGAGAGCAAAACTAAGTGCATTCCTGTTACCCACAAGAGAAGTACGGCCAAAAAGGCTTTAGCCATACTTCTATTTTAAATCCTCAAAACATTTTTTTTCAGAGTCACTGCATCTTAGATGTAGTGTCTACATACCATAGGTATGAATTTCTCCACCATGAAATTTTCCCTGCTTGGCAATTGAACAATCCAATATTAGGGAGTTTACTGGATTGTTAATAGAAATGGGGCTCAGCCCCAGCAGGGGGTTAAAAGAAACCTGGGACCTACACTGTATGGACTTTGCATCCCAGATGGGGAGATAATTATTGTTTCTTTTCAATTATTTTTATTGAATGCAACAAAAGAGAATAGTTTAGAAATGTATGTCCGTGGATCATTCACTGAAGGCATAACAATAAAAGGTTGTGAGGACATCAGTAGACAAGGCAAAAAAAATACTTAATTACATCAAATCATTTCTAGTAGCAAAAATCAAAGTATGGCAATTGGCCATTGAAAAAGTGAGTATCCAACTGCCCATCCACCATGAATGACTCACAGTAGATAATAAAATGAGCAAGAAGCTCCAGAGTGACAGGGGCAAGAAAAGAAAATTAGGAACAAGAAACAGAGAATGCTCCTTTTGAGAATCCCTCTTACCAGGCTGAATTGTTGGCCTCAATGTTTTCTGAATTGCTGAAACAGAACAAGTATTATGTTAAGAAATTATGACATTCAGCTATAGCAGTGGTCTCCAAACTATGGCCTGCCGGCTGGATGGGGCCCTTTGCTTGCCTTTTCTGGCTCTTAGGGCACCGTTCCATCCATTGACAAAAGTGATGGGGCACATTTCCTCCCAAAGGCACAAACGATGGTGTACATTTACTCCCGCTGGCACCAGTGATTGGGCACCATTCCACTCAAAGACACCAATGATGGATAACCATCACGGAACTTCTTATATCCCCACCATACACTATTCTGGGGATGAAATACTAGATATTCCTTTGTCCATCACTGAGCAACCTAGACCGAGGCAACATAAAGATAGATCACCACTTCATCACTGAACCAGGAACTGACATCTCTCCTCCATCACTGATCATCTATATAGCCTGGGAAATCACTACATCCTCCATCACTGCTACAGCATTTCTCAAACTCCCAGTACTCCCACATATCGCTTGACCACTGCTGTTCCTTGCCCCATCTCTTCTTCCATCACCATCTGTACCTTGTCCTAGGAACTTGCTCTCCATCCCGTCTCATCCCTTAATCCATCACCATTTGTATCTTGCCCCAAGAGCTAACCTTTGTCCCTGCTTACTTCTTTTATTGTTGTAGCTTGTCCCAGGAGCTTACTATCAATCTCATTTCTCCTTCCATCACTGCTGTACCTTGTCCTAATAGCTAACTATTCATCCTATCCTTCCTTCTAATACTGCTATACATTGTCCTAAGAGCTAACTCCCCATCCTACTTTCATGACTGTTGTACTTTGTCCCAGGAGCTACTTCTTCATCCTACTTTCCATCATCATCTAAACCTTGCCTCTGGAGCTCACCTCCCGTTGGCTTTATTTACTCCCACTGGCACTAGTCATCCCGCTAAAACCAATGATGGGGTATTTATCCTCCCACTGGCCACAGTAAGTAAAGTCTAAAGAGAAATAAATTGGCCCTTTGTTTAGAAAGTTGGAGACCCTGGAAAGCATGCGGTAAAGGCTTTTTTTTTGCCGTCCTCTGGATCAATTCTGGAAATAAGATTCTGTATATGAATGTTTTCTGTTTGCTCTATTTTTTTTGTTTGTTTTTTGGATGGACTTGCATCTTTTTTTCAACCCGAGTAACTATATAACTGTAAAATCGCTTAAAGTGACACTGTCATGAGAGATTTATGGAGGCTGCCAATACTCCTTTGAGAATGCTAGTTCCCTGGCTTTCATTCTTATGTTTTGACCTCAGTGATGTCGGGGTAGCTGACCCGACACAAGAATAGAGATAAGTAGTTTTGTCACTTTTCTGACACTTATCTACAGCATGCTTTTTCCACTATTGTGACTGAAACATACTGATGTCAGACACAGCCAGGTATCAGGCAAGTTCAGAAGTTGGCCTGCAAAGGCGCCCCTTATTACTTCTCTTATGACAGAGTCACGTTACATCAGACAAAGCCAGGGAAATGGCATTTTCTTTTGGAGGCCAGAATGGCCCCCTCTGTACTTCATTTGTGACAATGCCACTTTAAAGGCCTTGTGATACAATAAAAGTTTTTTTTCCTAAACCTATAAGGTTTTGTGTGACCATTTAACATACAAATATTACTTTTGGAGGAGTTCTTGTTTTAACATTTAACGTGGCAGATTTATTGGCTGGTTATACATAAGCATGTCAAGGTGATAAAGAGATATTTTACGGCATCTTTGTTAAAGGGTATTCGGGAAACTAATATGTCAGCTTGGATGAGAACCACTTGGCCAAGCTGAAGGTGACTGGCTGTCTTCTGAATTCTGTTCCAAACACTCGCCAGTTCTTTCCCCGGTCATTCCCCCCAGTGTGTCAAGGTATTAGGGAACATGATCAGATATTAAAATTAAATGCACGGTTATGATTTTGTAAAAATTCTAGTTTGCTGATTTCAGATAAAATAACTTTAGCAACGTATGCACTTAGCCCAACAAAAATGTTTGTGGTATCATTAGCCCAAGTAATAATTGGTGTTAAACCTCCATTTATGTATTGTTCTCTCTCTCCATCCCCCTCTCAGTTTGTGCACTTGCAATTGTATTACATCTGTCTTCCTATCAGAGGGTAGCTATGTTTGATTTCCATGGTCCCACAGTATGTAGGAATGTAGCCACCCTCTCTTGCTCACTCCCAAGATGCTCATTCCAAATGGGGGAAAGGGGAGGTTTGGGAGTACACAGAGGACAGTACAAGGAGGGAGGAAAGCACAGCAAGAAACAATTTCAATAAAAATAAATTACTGGGCAGTTAGGTAGTGAATGTGTATAGATAACTTTTGTAGAATAAGTATATTGTGTAGTCTCATTTTAAACACCTACATTTGCTGTTCTCCAGATTTCCTTTTGTATATGCCTCAGTGCCACTTCCCTGAACTTCCTGTGGAGGAGCTCACATGGTTCACATCAGTTCAGCAGTATCTGCATTTTCTTAGAGTACGATAGAAGGGAGCTAGCTGTCAGTCAGTGGTGGGAGGAGAAGGGGTGCGGTTTAGAAAGGACTCCATCATTGCTGCCTGTGCTGTGAGCAGACAGAGGGGTTGATTTACTAAAACTGGAGAGTGCAAAATCTGGTGCAGCTCAGCACAGAAACCACTCAGATTCCAAGTTTTATTGTCACAGCTTAATTGAACAAGCTGAAGTTAGAAGCTGATTGGCTCCCATGCACAGATGCACCAGATTTTGCACTCTCTAGTTTTAGTAAATCAACCTCATAGTCTCCTTGCCTCAAGATTTTGTAAAAATGTAAATTGATCTTTACATGGTTTTCAAGCACTTGTTTTGATGAAAGAGAGGCCACAGGCAGAAATGGGAAGACAACCAGCAGTGTGAGGTATGTTATTAATTAAGTTGTATTAAACCCGCAGCATTTTTAGGTTTAACACTTTGAGCACAATAAAATAAACAACTCCCAGTAAACTATTTGGTAAAATTATAATAATACCCCAGCACCTGCAATTTACACCTTTTAATGCTGCTGGCTCCTGCTTTTTAGTGCTTCTTTGGTGAACTTCCAGTCTTTCAGACTTCAGTGGACATTGCAGTCTCCAGCCAGTCTGGTAGCTTGGAAATGGAAAGGGAGGAGGAGCAGGGTGTGCTTTGGCATCATAGGCTATGGGGCTGTGTGTTTCTATTTTTGCACACAGTGTAGAGAGATACAACCCTAGTCCCTGTATGCAAGAGTTGCTCCATAGTGTGCTGCAAGAGAAAGTAGTCACCCTGAAGCAGGAAACCAAGGGCAGTGATCATGGCATCAGCCTAAGCTGAAACATTGGCAAGAATTAAAAGATAAAGAAGTTGAATGGTCAGTAAGTGATTAAATCAGTTGCTTAAACTGTTTAAATTTAAGTTAATATCACTTTAACCGCTTCCCAACCGCCCTATAGCAGAAGTACTGCTACATGGCGGCAGGGCTGTGCAAAATCTAGTATATAGACAGGATTTTGTATGTCCAGGTAGGCGTGCACGCCTCCCTGCCCGCATCGCCATTGACTGCTACAGCTGTCGATCATCGAGTCCCGGCTGGAGATTCCCCGCTGGCACCCGGTGATCGGGAGAAATACTGACAGAGGAGAGGTCTGTATGTAAACAATACAGATCTCTCCCTTGTCCGCACCAGCATGCTGCTTTGTATTGCTCTGCATAGCAGAGCAATACAAAGCAGAAAATATATATTATATAGGGTGTGCTTGTTAGAGCCCAACCTCTGTAGCTGTAGGATTAAGATGCCAGATGGCTATCAGGGATGGATGGAGGGGAGCAGTAACACTGAGGCAGCTCTTCTTAGAGTGGAAGCAAGGCTCTAATGCAGTAACATAAAAAAGAGAGGAAGGCGCCTCTAAGTGCAGTATTGACAATTTATTAATAAACAATAGATAAATTGCACTTACAAGATAAATAGTTAAAAAGACTCATCGTGTGATGTAATGAGATCCAGATGGAACATCCAGCTGTCCAGCAGCAAACTCTGTCTATAGGATCAGGAAGTAGAGCCCAGGATGTGCCTGTGGCTCAAAAATGAGGCTTGGAGAGCAGAGGCAGATGTAGGAGGTGAAGGGGGCGGTAATGCATTTCGGAGCATGCTCAGTAGGCTCCTTCTTTAGACATCTGAGCATGAGATCTATTGCTCTGAGGAAGGGAGTGCTACTCCCAAAACGCGTTAGCACTTTCACCATAGGACCTCCGCTGTCTGCGATTGACATCTTTGGCTCCTTTTCTCTGTTTTTATGACCTTTTTGGTTTGTGAGTATGCATTTGTAATTTTATAATAAATGTCCTATTATTACGGAAATTCAGGAGAACGCGCCCTGTTTTGTTCTTTTTTCCTAGTATCAAGATTCCTCGATCTATCAAGGGCAGCACCTTAGCGAGTGCTAGATTCTGTGTTTTCTCTGCAGCATGAAGATTTGAGCGCTGGTTTCTGGCATCTGTTGGGGGATATGAGGTGCAATATCTGGTGGAAAAAATCACCCCTTTGTTCCCCAACAGGGCTTAACCTAGCTCAGTTGGGGAGATGTCAGGGAAAAGCTATAAGATTTTTGGTTTTGTGACCTTAGGGACCATGGAGAATGAATGAGGCCATCATCTAACAGGAAGTCAGATCACAGCATATAAAAAGAGAAATGGAGGAGACTGAGAGCTATAGAACTGACTTTTTAGTTAAAGCTTCAGTAAACCCCAAAACAAAATTGAATATATTACAGTTTAGAAGTCCTTGCATGTGGTGGCTGTATTTTTTTTTCTTTTTCTTTTTTTTCCCTTTAATTTCACCTGGTGATACGGCCAGTAACACACTTCAGTGTCACCATTTTGGATTAAGGGGCAATGGAGACACTTTTTGACAGCAGCATTGTCAGTCTGTGGAGAGGGCAATGTTAGATGTACTAGCAGAGTTAGATGGCCTTGACTACAGAATATTATTATACAGGATTTATATAGCACCAACAGTTTGCTCAGCGCTTAAAGCAGAGCTCCACCCAAAAGGGGAAGTTCTGCTTTAAGTACTGCTCCCCTGCTCTCCATTAAGGATTGGCACCTTTGGTTGGTGGGGGGAGTGGGTACCCAAATTTGACAGGTACCCGCTCCCACTTCTGGTCCGATCGCCTAGGCGACCGGAAGTGGAAGGTGTCCTCCCTCCCTGTAGTCTTTTGTGACGTGTGACTGGTCCCAGAAGACTACAGGACCATTCATGAAGCACATCGCTACTCGCGCATGCGCAGTGGGTACATGGCTGTGAAGCCACAAGCTGTCACAACCAGGTGCCCACACTGAAGATGCCGGCCTCCTGGAATTCAGGACGGCCGGTAAAATGGGCTGCGGGGAACACACCAAGGGACAGGTAAGTGGCTGTTTTTTTAAAAGTCAGCAGCTACAGTTTTTGTAGCTGCTAACTTTTATTTTTTGACAGGGTGAGTGGAACTCCACTTTAAAGCCGAACTCCCGATTTCACTTTATAAGCAGTTACAGAAACACTTATTGTTTCCTTTAGGGAAAAACTTTTTACATAAATAAAAGTTGACTGTTGTAAGCACCCCTGTTAGTGGTAAATGGTTTGTATCAACCCTCGAAATGCCACTTTTCCAGGACAGCTTGGTCTGTTAAAGGAAGTGAAAAAAATAACCGACTAACTGGCAGAATCAAAAAAGGAGAAATGGTGTGCCCACTAAGTGTAGCATTAATATCATCCACTTTATTCAAATAAAATTGGCAGCTCACTAGGTTAACAGATAAAAGGCATATCTCCACAAGAACACCGCTGTCACTGTTGTGGAGATATGCTTTTTATGCGTTAACCCGGTAAGCTGCCAATTGTATTTTTAATAAAGTGGATTATTTTAATAATACACTTTGTGGACGCCCCTTTTTTTTTACCTTTTTGTTCCTTTACAGTTGGCTGCTTTCTACTGTGGGGTGGCTGCCCTAAGTGAGCCTGTGGATAGTATTACAGGACTGTTTGCTCAAGTTGGACTTTTATGAACTTGTGCTGCTTGCCCTATTAGTGCCATTATTCTCGTTGACTGGCCAACCAGGTGAAAATAATGAAATAAAATCCTCAAAAAAAAAAAAAAAAAAAATTCATCCACCACATCTAACAATTGGTAAGCTATAATATAAACAGTTTTTGTTCTTCACTTTAAGAATACATACTTGAATAATATTTTGTTTATTTAACCAGAGTTAAGTGTCACTTTAAACTGTTGCAATGGCTGAGCATTTTCATATGAACGTATGCCCTATTTTTTTTTTAGTTTTACAGTTTTTATAATGCATAGTAAAGGCTCATTAATAATTTAACAGATCACATAAACATGGTCTTTAAAAGGACAGTGATTGTCTTTTAATGTAATGTTTATAATCTTCATTTCCAACTCTTTATTTCTGTTTATGTTCTGCACAGTTCCCCTTTGCACTGCCTCGCTGTCCATTGCTATATAAAATACATGTGTTTCTTTAGAGCTCACAAGTTCACATTGGTGCAGTAAGAATTAACAGAGCTGTCAGACTTGGCAAGCACTGTCTGATTTTATGAATATGACAGCAGAAACCCCAGAAAGTAAATGAAACACAAATAACCACAATCTGTGGGAATGAAAAAGTTGAAAAAAAGCCGCCTCAGCAGAATATAGTGAGATAGGCATCGTAAACTGATTAGCAGCACAGAGATTCAGAATACTCCTTTGTGCTCTGACAAAAGACATGGTATTCTACAGAAAGTGTCACAGTGGTTCAGCTATCCCGCTGATTAGAATTCCAGGCACTTCAAGCAGAAGAGGCTTCACTGAATGTCCAGTAAGCAGCCACTCAAGGACACTGACTGAGGAACAGTATTACAAAGAGCTGAAACACTGTATTGAAACGTATTACGGGTGGCAAAAGTACAACTAACCTTCTGCTTTTATATACTTCTGTTTTCTGTTGGGAGGTTATGGGAAAAAATGGATTGGCTAGTCGGAGATAAACCCAAACTCCAGTGGAATATAAAATAACACCAACAAATGCAGTGAAATACTCGGATAATTAAATGTACTTTGCCTTGAGTGGCAGTGTATTTCTAAATCCAACTAGTTCATGTTACTACAGTTGTCTTGATATCCCCATCCTGTAACACTCAGACTGGGGGGAGGGGGGATATTAGGAGCCAATCAGCCCTTACTTTGATGCACATGTGTTGGAAGAGAACATAAAAACAAGGGATGACCTCCCAGTTTGTCCTTCATTTTCTAAAACATATGGCAAGAATTTTTTATGTGGACATCCAAGACTGGGGGGATGAGGTTTTTCTACTGTACTGCCACTGCAGGTGAAGATGTGGCATTGTTGACTGGCAGGGGTTCCTTGTTTGTGTACAGGAAATACAAGGAAATCTCCCTTGCAGAGACACTACAGGAAATAAATGGATGTATTTTCAAAATGAGAAGCAACTTTACCTCTGGAAATTATAGAGGCATGTGTTCCTACTGGAAGATTTCTCTTGGACCTCTGTTTTGATGGCAATCATACCATGCTGTCTCAGTGGCAATAGTCTCCCCACTGAGTTTTTGCTGGCATTGTACCTTAAATGTGTAACTGGTTGCCAATTATAAGGGGTAGCTGGCTCGGCAATGATTGAAAGTCATGATAAAAGATGGTGTCATCTAGGACCAGTGATAGCATGTTTGCAGACATTGTATGAGACATAACGTATATATCACATAAACATGTGAAGGTTTTATTTGAAACTTTGAAGATGCAGATTTTCCTTACTATTGACTCCTGCAATATATCCATGTAAGGTTCCCAATGATCCAAAAACTGCCTATTGGAGTCACCCCTAGCAGATTTGGATTTTAGTGCTGTCTAGTTTGCCTTCTTTGGGAAAGGGGAGAATACACACTCTCCTCCTCCTATGCCCACCTCCAGGACTTCTCCAGGGCGTCACCCATCCTCTGGAACTCACTACCTCAATCCATCAGACTATCACCTACTCTCCTCTTCTTTAGGAGCACCCTGAAAACCCATCTCTTCAGGGAAGCCTACCCCACCCCCTGCTAACCTGCCGACCTCCTCCACTCTTCCTACCACTCCATCCCCCACACCTATCTCCTCCTGTACCACTATCCCCTCCCTACTAGATTGTAAGCTCGAAAGAGCAGGGCCCTCGATCCTTTCATGTTTTGCATTGTATTGGTATTGTTCTGTCACATGTTCTGTCCCCCTTTGTAATGTACAGCGCTGAGCGAACCATTGGCGCTTTATAAATACTGTATAATAATAATAATAATTTGTGTGTGCTTCTGTTTTCCGATTTTTCCCTCACTTCTTGTCTGGTAAAACTCTTGGGCCGAAAGTAAGAAAATTCTTTCCAATGGGCCTGTATCTGTGGGATTTAGGCTTGTACTGATTGCATCAATTTGTCATGAGTTTGAGACTCTTCTGAGATCATTCAGAATTCATTGACAGGTGCATCTGACCAGCTTCAAGCAAGTTTTTTTTCAATCTTATAGACTTGTTTGGGAATGCAAAACCCACTTGAAGCAACAAAAAAAAAACACTCAACACCAGGCCCAGATAGCAGTCAAAATCAGCCAGGTGTTCTAATACCCTCTATTATCAAAACTTAAAAAAAAGCAGTTGTTGGCTTGACAATATACTTTAACTCAATGAAAATCCAGATCTTGGTTTGCTCTGGCTGTGTGAGTTTACTAGCTGTTGGACACTTGATATGCACATTCTTGTTGCAGATCATTGACTCACTGGGTAAACAAGCATAAAGATGACAGGCCAGAAGGATATGCCTTTAAAAATATGTCGGCACAGGCAGTATCCATTTGTCTCGTTAGGCCATGCAGTAGACTCCTCCCTCTAACATGTCTTGGCCCAAGAGGACCATAACTAGATATTTTGCCTTGATCACACCCTTTAGCCAATGTTTTTGTTATTGGAAGTGGTAACTGGATGGTTTAAAAAAATTCCTTAATGGACTAATGGATAATACAATCTGTTTTTGTGGAGGTAAGGCAAGCTTTAAGATCCGTGCATCTGAAACTTGGCCTTTCCTTCTGCTACTAAATTTTTAAACAGAAAAACACTGTTGATAACTCCCCAATATTTTGTTATAACTGCTTTTTGGTTTACACTAGGTGAGAAATTCCTCCACACTTCTCTTCAGCACGCTGATTACACGAATATTTGGAGTCAAAAGAGGAAAAGATGAACGCTCCAAAAAAAACAGGTAAGCAGCACATAAAGCGAGCGTCACTTGTGAAAAACAGTCTTTTGGCCAATACCAATTCTAGAAGGTTTTGGGCCTTTCAGGGATTTACAGTATCTGCCGACTAATGTTACAAAAAAACCTTTCTACTCGTTTCTTGTTGCCGACTTTTGCCAAGCCTAAAATACCTGGCCTCCTAGATGTAATCTGCTCTTTAAATCTCTATCCTTTCTAAATGTAACACAAAAAATATGGACAGGGCCAAACATATGAAATGAATCACTGTTGATGTCCCTCGTCTGCAGTCTATTAGCACTGTATAAGCTGAATCTAATCCAGGGCAAGGCTACAAAGTCTGATGTCGTCTTTGCGTAACTTTGAAAACTTGGAATTTAAATCTTTTTCATGCATTTGTACAAACATTTTTCTTAAGCTTTAGATTATTTATTATTAAAGTTACATTCCGACCTAACATGAAAATTTTGAATATAAAGCGGACCTTCCATGAAAGTGGAAGATCTGCTTTTTTGCCAGCTCCCTGTGCCTTGAACAGAAATGACATTAGCCTTCCTGGCGATATTCCCAAGTGTAGCTCGGGGTAAAGTTTCAGTACCAAAAGCAGTAACCTCGAGCTACACTCGGGCTTACCATGCAGCGCTGCTCTGGGATCCCTCGATCACTTACCTTGTCCTGCGCTCCTGCAATGTCCTCCCTGCAGTGTCCCTGGCAATGTTCTCCGGCGGATGCCGGCATCTGTCTTCTGGGTTCCATCCCCTGCGAGCATCGGGACGTATGGGACGGAACTGGCAGGAAATTTGAAAATGAGAAAAAGTGACATTCACTAAATACACTAAAATCACATAGTAAAACATTTCTGTATCAAACCATTTCACATACATTTTGTCCCGAGTGCTTTGTCCTGTGCCCTGCCTGCATTTTTACTGTTCTTTCTGCCTGGAAACTGAGAAACGTCCATGGCGTCCAAAAAGCGTCCCTTTAGGTCAAAATCGGTTTTAGACCGGCTAAAGAACAGAGATAGTAAATTAGAACTACTTTCAGAATTGAGTGATAATGATTCGTGGGGAAATTCGTCATCAAACACTGAAAACGATTTTGCGACTTTGCTCAGTGATGTGCGAACTTGGCGCTATATTTCAAATTTCAATGTTTTTGGTTTGATTATATTATTGAATTAAATTTATTATTATTATATTTTTTTTAATGATTATTTATTAAATTATAATTTATGATTTCGTGTTTGAAATTTTGTCATACCCGGGATGTTTACTAGACTCTTGTTCGGACAGATTTCAGTGAGTTATTCCTAAAAATTACAGGCCTACAATAAAAAAAATACATATATCCATGCAAAAAAAGTACTGCTTTGAGCACAGAAATACTGACATAATCAGACCGCTAGGGAGGTTAAAAATCAATTGGTCAATAAACTGTTTCCTTCAAAATGTACTAAAAAATACCTCACCCCTGACTTACAATGACCCTGAGAAGCCTGGGTGATGTCACCATGCCTCCTGGTAGAACTAGGTGCTCGAAATCCTGTGAGAATGCATTCCAGCCCAGTGCAGCAATGCATTGCTGTGGGATTTCCAGCACCCAGCTGTATCGGGAGGCATCATGATGTTGCCTGGGCCTCTCAGAAGTGTCACAGCCTGGGGCAAGGTAAGTATTTTAGCAAGATTTTTAATGACTTTTAAATCCTTTTGTATTTGGGGGCAGGGGCTGGTAAAAAAAGCAAACCTTTTATTTCTATTTATGGTCAGCTTTGAAATGTATAGCTAAGGGGTTAGAACCCCTGCCAGTTTATTGTCGACTGTCTCTGTCCCATTTGGAAAATTTCCCTCCATGTCCTGCCTTGGTGATGCAACAGGACGTTAAAGGAAATGTCGGCCATTGTTCACCTCCTTTTGAAAATGCTAGTTATGTGGCTGTTATACTAAACCTACTGGTTTTAGTCGATGACTTGAAGCAAGTGGGCATATCAAGAGTTCTGACTTTCTTCTTTGATTGATTCAGGTCAGTGATTCAGAAAGTAGGCCAATAAAGCAAGTTCCAGGTAACAGGCATTTTCAGAAGAAGGCCTGCATATTACAACCACCATATTTCCTTCTGTACAGGCTTGTTCTAATCTGGCATTGGGACACTTATTACCTATTTGGTAACCCTGGTCTTCATTGTGGCATTTTGTGTGCCCTACTCTACAAATTATAATTGCGTTATTTAATTCTACGTACATCTGAGGCTTAACACACGTTAAAGTGTGAGAGGGAGGGTTCATGGAACAAGAGTCATATGACGGGGTTGGGGGTTGTAGGCTCACATATACTTTGAAAAGCCTTTTGAATCTGTCTGCAAGTCTTTATAAAGCCAAGACTGAAGTGACTTAAGCTAAGTAACAGCACGACTGCCATTTGTTAAAGAAAGCCAGTGTCTGCCACTGCAGTCCTCCTTCTGTAAGGGCTATTTGCTTAGCTGCCAGTCTGTTCCTTAGGATACTTTCTAAGTCACTGAACTAGAGGAAGTATGCAGAATGTGATTAAGAAGTACAGATCTATTTACTTGTTACACGTCAGTGATTCAGAAAGCTTTAAAATATTGGGATAAACATAAGAACCAAGCTACATTTTCAGCAATGGCTGGCTATATGCTACAGTTTTCATGCGCATTCAGTAATCGTGCAAAGCTTTGTACTGGACACTATGAAGGTAAATGTTTGCAGAGCTTAAAGTATAACTCAAGGCAAAGTGTTTTTTCTTTTTAAGATTTGTCTATAGTGGTAAGGTATTAAAACTCCTGACAGGTTTTTATTTCTGTCTGCCTCACTGTTAGGGAGACTTCATAATGCCAATTGTATTGATCACAAATGTCAGAGGGGTGACACCAATATATAATCCATTAGGAAGTACCCTTTTTAAGCTTTAAAATGTCAGAAACCAGTGAACCTATGAATTCTAATGGTGCTATCTCACCAATGTTGATCGCTGGAGAGATAAAGAAGCAATGGGTAATGCAACTTGCAAGTGACCCCTCAAAACCCCGGGGTTAAGCCAGCTGTTAAAGCCCCTGTCATGGATTTTTTTTCTTTATCTCATGGATTTCACTAACATCACATAATCCTTGAGGACCATGACTGTATTTGTGAGTTGTGTCTTTGTGCTAAAAATGATCTTTTAATTCTTATAGAGTAAACATTGTTGGGTTGAATACCCCACTACCTTCTTTTGTTACCCAAAGATATCAATAGGGAGATCTCCTTGTTGAATTTGCCAGCTATTTCAACACCCAGGAAGGTATTACGAAACCAATTAAAGAGTTGCCTATACTGTACTTTTTTTTCCAAGGGACCCTTTCAGTTTCCTGTACAAACAGTGGCAACCACCCCAACCTATAATCGGCCTTTGCCGTAAGGTACACACGGAAAGGACAACGCACATCTCTAACAAATACAAATTTCCCTGCCAGCCTGCAAATACAATGAATTGACCCTGTCTAACAATTCACATTAAAAACAGAGGGTTTTGTTTGCACACATTTGCAAATATATGTGTAAGCCGCAGTGCCCACATCAAGGCACCTCTGTGTACTGCAGTCCTAACTGTAATTTTTAGAGTCTCCCAAGTTTTAGCATACCTCTACATACATTTGTGCTGAAAAACATTTTCTTAGTTCTGATGGGGTAAATACTTTTGAGCTGATTAACCCACTATCATTTTTTTGTCACTCAAGGATATCAATTGATATCACACTTCCTCAGTGTGCCTGCTGTTTCCACACCTAAAAAGGCAATATGAAACCAATTAAAGAATTCCTTGTACTGCACATTTCCATGGGACTCTTTGGGGTTTATTTACTAAAGCTGGAGAGTCCAAAATCAGACTCCGTTCTGCATAGAAACCAACCAACTTCCAGATTTCCTTGCCAAAGCTTCATTGAACAAGCTGAGGTTAGAAGCTGATTGGTTTCTATGCAGAAGGGAGTCTAATTTTGGACTCTCCAGCTTTAGTAAATAAACTCCTTTGAGTCTCTTGACCTGAACTCTCCTAAAACTCCATTATGTACTATCAGCTTGCTGGCTTTTTCATCAAATGCCAGCTTTTGTCTTTGCAACCCCATTTTAGTATTCATCAGGGTAAAATTCCATACCGTTTTTCTCTAGTAATGGATAGAGTATGATATGGTTGGAACAATTGTGGCCATTGTCATCTTTTTAGAAAATAAGGGCAAATACAAAATGTAATTGTTTTCACTGACACTTCAGTACAGGGGACATCTTCCAATGCGGATACTTCTACTGCCAGCTGTCCATAGTTTGATTTTCTCTAATTTTGTAGAAATCACACTCACTTCCTGTTGTGTCTCTTGGATGTGAAGAGAAACACAGGCTCAAACCTTTCCATATTTCCATTCTCTATCCAAAACGGTGAAAATAAAAAATATATAGACCTATGTTGTAGATGTAGAAATTCTCAATCCAATTCATTTCTGACAACTTTACCCTCCCAGAGAAAGTTCTTTGCAGAAATTCTGTGGAAGGAGATTCTACTACTGAAAGCTTCCAATCATTTTTAAATATTTTTTTATTATGATATAATAGTTCATCACCTGTAGAAGACATGCTGATCAATGGACGCAAAGATCCCAAAGTTGGGTCACGAGTTTAGAAAAATATTTTGAATCCCTGTCATACAGAGGTTGGTAGAAATATGTTCCTCAACTCATTTTAATATACCATGGATTGCCAATTTAAACACTTTGAAGACACCCACCAATAATCCTCTGGGAAACGTGAGACCAAATCCTCTGTGCTGCTCCTTGAATGAAGTATTCTGCTGATAATAAGAATACTACCTTATGAAAGGCAAGCCTTCTCGCCACATAGTCTACTGACCATCCATGAAAGAATTTAGTGTTTGAGGGCTGAAAGGGCCACATTTGTTTCACTCCTGGATTGGAACGGCTCATATCTCATTGATTTTTATCACAATAAATAGCATAACCCTCCTGATCTCTGAAAGTGCTGAAGTTCTTTAATTGGATATTTCATTAAATAATGGTGGTTACAATATGAGGTAGTTTTAGGATTTAAAATGAGGTTCATGATGAGTTCAGAATAGTGGCTTTTGGCTTGTGAATGGTTGACTGTAATAGTTCAGAATATTACCTGACATTTGTTTAAAATATTTGGTGTGTTTGTTTTTCTAGTATATAATAGATTCTATGGTTCTGCTTCATTGCATGGAATATGCATATTTCCAGACCTGAATTGTTAGCAAAGTTGAAAATGGAAGGCTATTTTCTAGCTGAAAGTCTGCACTTACAAGCACCTAGTCCCTTATATCATCTTCTCAAACCATTGGCTGTCCTTAACCACTTCCCGTATGTATATAAACAGCTGGACAGGAGCAGTGCATGGGCGGGTGGCCATTTATAAACCTCTTCCCCTCTCCCTGCTCGTGCATGCACCGCAATCCGGCACCGATCGTTGTAAGGGACCTCTTTGTGAGGTCCCGATCACATGAAGAGTAGTAAGCAAGATGTCACTTCTGACATCATTGCTTACTATGTGTGAAATCTGTGAATGATCACAGAGGTCACATGGTACAAGGCTATTCACAACAGCCTTGTACCATGTGACAACCTGTGACCAATCACAGCTCACTCAGTATTTCTCAATGGCTGCAAGAATGCAGCCAGAGAGAAGGAGAAATGATTGCTTTTACAGCCTTTATGAGTGTAAAAGCAATCAGTGTAAAAAAAAAAAATCTTCATCACCCCCCACAAGTAGTACAGTGTCACTATGGTGACGCTGTACTGCTAGGGTGACGGTATGTAAAAAAAACAAATAAAAAAATATATATATAAATGTAAAAAAAAATTTTTTTAAATTATAATTTTTGGTTATAAACTAATTTGGGTTGTTTTTTTTTTACTAAAAAGATAACTGAATAAATTTTGGCCAAGATTTATGAAGAAAGATTATTTATTTGCAAACTTTTATAAGAAAAACACTTTTTTTCAAAATGTTTTGTCTTTTTTATTTATATAGCAAAAAAAATAAAAATCCCAGTGGTGAATAAATACTACCAAAATAATGTTTTATCTGTCTCCAAAAAAATGCTATAAAATTCATATGGGTACAGTGTTGCATGACCGCGCAATTATCATTCAAAGTGTGATAGCACTGAAAGCTGAAAATTGGCCTGGGCAGGAAGGGGGTAAAAGTTTCCAGACTTGAAGTAGTTAAAAAAAAAAAAAAATCAGTCATGAGTTAGGTATTGGGACTGCTGTTGTTGGCCTCTTAAATTGGAAGTTGTTTAGCTGTTTTACAGTTCATTTACAGTCTTCCAAATACCAATATTCATCCAGGGCAGCCAGAACTCCAATTATGTTCTTGGGTTACTCATTGCTGAATGGGGTAGACAAAATAAGGACACAATTTCCTTGTAACCAACCAATAATGTTCTTGTTATTTCTTGCCCATTCACCAAAAAAAAAAATTCACTTTTAAAAACCTCTTTTCCATTTCAGGGCCTTAACATAAAATCTGACGGTGGTCATAGGCAGTTGTGGCACAAAAACTGCCATTGCTCCACCAACTCTTCAGGACCTGCTGTTGGGGGGGGGGGGGGAGGCAACATGTCCCCTGGGCCAGTCCAAATAAGATATTTTAGGCAGATATTCCTGAGTGCGGCTAATGCACTGTTCAAACATAATTTATAGTGGGGCCCAGCACTCAGTGACACGTTTGGTATTATATAGCTACCTATCACACAGTCTTCCAACAATGATTTCCTTTGCATCTCTGATACGCCATGTGATTAAATGATAGAGAATCACAAAAAGAATTGCAGATTAAGCTGATGCTGCAATTTGTAAATCTGTACCTATCATGGAAGGGCCACCTGGTTGTATTTGGTGCCCAGGCCAGAGGTTTCCATTTCTCCCCTGAGATGACATCATTATTATTCGTATACAGGATTTATATAGCGCCAACAGTTTGCGCAGCGCTTTACAATATAAGGGAGACAGTACAATTACAATACATTTCAGTACAGAAGGAATAGAAGGGCCCTGCTGCTCGTGGAGCTTACAATCTAAGGGGGAGATGATAAAAAAGGTGATAGCTGCGGCGGATGATCTGGTGGAGGTGATTCAAGTACAGTTCTTAGGTGGAGGTGGGATAGGCTTCCCTGAAGAAGTGAGTTTTCAAAGATCGCCTAAAGGCAGACAGGGTGGGGGCTGACCGGACATGCTGTGGTAGGGAGTTCCAGAGGATGGGAGAGGCTCTGGAGAAGTCCTGGAGACGAACATGGGAGGAGAGGTGATGAGGGAGCTAGAGAGGAGGATATCATGGGAGGAGCGGAGTGGGCAATTTGGGCTGTATCTGCGGATGAGGTCAGTGATGTAGCTAGGGGCAGTGTTGTGGATGGCTTTGTAAACTGTGGTTAGTATTTTGAATTTTCTACGTTGGGTTAGTGCAGTGTTTCTCAACTCCAGTCCTCATGGACCCCCAACAGGTCATGTTTTCAGGATTTCCATTATTTTGCACAGGTGAATTGATCAGTTTCACTGCCTTAGTAATTACCACAGCTGTTTCATCTGAGGGAAATCCTGAAAACATGACCTGTTGGGGGTCCATGAGGACTGGAGTTGAGAAACACTGGGTTAGTGGAAGCCAGTGAAGGGATTGGCAGAGAGGGGCAGCAGTCACTGATCGGTTGGTAAGGTGTATGAGTCTAGCAGCAGCATTCATTATAGACTGAAGGGGGGATAGCCTGTGTAACGGTAGACCAGTGAGGATGGAGTTGCAGTACTCAAGGCGGGATATAACCAAGGTGTGGATAAGTTGTTTTGTGGTGTCATTAGTCAGGAAGGGGCAGATTTTGGAAATGTTCTGGAGGTTGAGGCGGGAGGATTTAGCCAGTGATTGGATGTGGGGTCCAAAGGAGAGGTCAGAGTCTAGGATTACACCTAGCACCCTGGCATGAGGGGAAGGACCAATGGTTGTGCTGTTGATCTTAATGGTAAAGTCATGAGTGGGGGATCGGGGGGAGGAAATATTACAAGCTCGGTTTTTGAAAGATTGAGTTTAAGGTAGTGATGTGACATCCATGCTGATATGTCGCTTAGTAGATTTGTGATACATGAGGAGGTTGAGGGGGTGAGCTGGGGAGTGGAGAGATAGATCTGGGTGTCATCAGCATTACATGTAATGGTGTACACTTGGTGAACAGTCCTTCCCTTTTTCTGTCACCAAATACTTGCAAAGAGAATATTAACAAGAGTCTGCAGTAGTTGGAGTAGCATAATAGTGTACCAGGATAATGTACAGTTTTATATCATTACATTATATTTTCCAATATGATACTGTATGATATAACTGCTCTTCTGTAGCCCCCCATCTAGCCATTAAACACAATACTTCTCCTGAACCCCTATTCACAAACCACTTTAATGGGCAGCAAGACCTCGATGAGCAACAAGCATTCTTCATTGTAAATACTACTACAGCTGACAACCAAAGAAGAACATATTTGCAATACCTGATACGTTTACTGACATTTTTTTTCCACTCTGACAGACATTCTTCTTTAAAAACAATCTCACTTTGTAATCTTGCACCTCCAATACTGCTCACTGTTTATCCTGCAGGGATTTTTCTTTCAGTACAACGTGATAGTTGTTGTTGGTATATATATTTAATTGAGCTCATTATCTTTTCAGTGGTAATGTAGAATATTCATGTTTACTGCTTGAGCGTGTTTGTATTCGTACCTAGTTAATCAGGCATTGAGGAAGATGAAGAATCTATGGTATATAGGGAAGTGGTATAAAATAATTATTGGTTATGGTTTTTATTACATGCAGTTTGTGCTGTTGGGACAAGAATTTAAAATACAAAGAAAACACCCTGATTGTGTAATCAATCACAGTGCAGGTAGCTCAATACACCCATTTATGGCATATGAAGGCAATATAGATTTACTATTTTAATTTATACATCCGATGCAAATGCCGGAGCACCACAGTATAAAGAGCATTTAACCACTTCATGTCCGGACACTTTCACCCCCTTCCTGTCCAGGCCAATTTTCAGCTTTCAGCGATGTTTGAATAATACTTTGAATAACGATTGCGTGGTCATGCAACACTGTACCCATATGAATTTTTTAACATGTTTTTGAGACAGATAAAACTTTATTTTGGTTGTATTTATTCACCGCTGGGATTTTCATTTTTTTGCTATATAAATGAAAAAGTCCAAACATTTTGAAAAAAGGCGTTTTTCTTATAAAATTTTGCAAATAAATAATCTTCATAAATCTTGGCCAAAATTTATTCAGTTATCTTTTTAGAAAAAAAAATAACCCAAATTAGTTTATAACCAAAAATTATAATTTTTCAAAAACATTTTTTTTTTACATTTTTATCTTTTTTTTAACCTTTTTTTTTAACATACTGTCACCCTAGCAGTACAGTGTCACCATAGTGACACTGTACTACTTGTGGGGGGTGATGAAGATTTTTTTTTTTTTTTTTACACTGATTGCTTTTACACCCATAAAGGCTGTAAAAGCAATCATTTCTCCTTCTCTCTGACTGCATTCCTGCAGCCATTGAGAACTACTGTGTGAGCTGTGATTGGTCACAGCTTGTCACATGGTACAAGGCTGTTGTGAATAGCCTTGTACCATGTGATCTCTGTGATCATTAACAGATTTCACACGTAGTAAGCAATGATATCAGAAGTGACATCTTGCTTACACCTATTCATGTGATCACTGATTGGCCAATCACACAGAGGTCCTGTACAGCGATCGCTGTTCCACTGTGTCCAGAGGAGCGTGCACAGTCCAAAATGGCGGGCGCCATTTATGAATGGCAACCCGCCCCTGCTCTGCCACCGTCCGGCCGTTTATATACAGCAGCTGGACGGGAAGTGGTTAAAGTAGTCTCTTCAGAGGAAGTAGCTCACAATTTAGTGTTCACAGTTCTAACATTTCATGACTAACAAAGTACCCCCTAATGGGTTCCCCGAACGAAACTTGCAGCATATGAACCTCTTTGGTGTTCTGTCAGCATTCAGCCTTTTCACCCAGCAGTAGGCTTTCTCAGCAGTGAGAAAGAGAGCCTTGAGCATCAGTCAGCTCACATGTATAGTGGCCGGTGAACAGCTTAGACTATTATTGAGGTCTGGCTACCAGGTAAGATGTGGGCCTGGGAATGCAGGCTTATTCCCACACAGGGGAACACTGACCATTTGGAAACTCGGGCACTGCCCGAGGGCACGGGGTCAGTAGGGGGCCCCATGAGATGCCCCTGGTACCTTTTTCATAGGCTTTTTTGAGTTTGGGCAAGGACACAGGGGCCCCATGGTCCCCTATTGCCCGGGGGCCCCATGAGTTGTCAGTCCGCCCCTGTTCCCACCCAAAGTTCTACAAAGCCTCTGGGCTTTAGCACTCTGAACAGAATTGAATAAGATACTGAGAAAAAAATTTGCTTGACCCACATCAGTTATAAGCACTGGAGTTCCTCACCATGTGCATGTGAAAAGCTTACGTATCACACACAATCCACAGTTCTACAAGGCACTGCCTCAAATATAGATTGTACGCCCCTTGAGGGTTAGGGACTGATGTGAATGTACAATATATATGTAAAGCACTGCGTAAATTGGTTTGAATCCCAACCACGTCGCCACCTGCCTGGAGTTTTCATGTTCTCTCTGTGCCTGCGTGGGTTTCCTCCAGGTATTCTTGTTTCCTCCCACACTCCAAATACATATTGGTAGGTGAATTGGCCCTGTCTACATCGTCCCTAGTATGTGTATGTATGAATGTGAGTTAGGGACCTTAGATTGTACGCCCCTTGAAGATTAGGGACTGATATGAATGTACAATATCTATGTAAAGCACTTCATAAATTGGTTTGAATCCCAACCACGGTGCCACCTGCCTGGAGTTTTCGTGTTCTCTCTGTGCCTGCGTGGGTTTCCTCCGGGTATTCTGGTTTCCTCCCACACTCCGAAGACATGCTGGTAGGTGAATTGGCTTCTGTCTACATTGTCCCTAGTATGTGTATGTATGAATGTGAGTTAGGGACCTTAGATTGTACACCCCTTGAGGGTCAGGGACTGATGTGAATGTACAATATATATGTAAAGCACTATGTAAATTGACGGCGCTATATAAGTACCTGTAATAAATAAATACCTTTCTTCCCTTTCTGCTCAGTCCTGTGCTAACATAAACGGGACATGTGACAGTCCAAAACTATTTTCTTTCTGGGTCCCTGGCTTGTATTCTACATAAAATTTAAAGTCTTGCAGAGTCAGAAACCATCTTGCAACCCTTGCTTTGTTTGCCTTTGTTCCGAGCCATCCACTGAGGAGGGGAATGGTCTGTAATTAGCTGAACCTTTCTGCCCAAAAGATAATACCTCAAGGGTTCTAGGGCATACTTTATGGCCAGAGACTCTTCACTATTTAATAGTTCCTCTCTGTGCAAGGGTTAGTACCCTCCAGAAGGAGTGGTACTTGATGCTCTTCCCCATTAATTACCTTGGACAAGAATGCTCCAATTTCAACATCAGAGGCATCTGTCTGTACAAAAAATTCTTAACTAAAATTTGGGTGGTTAACACTGATCCCCTGCAAAATATTCCCTTCAGCTCTTGAAAAGTTCTCCCTGCCTCTTTTTTTCTATTTCACCATGGTAGACTTGCACCTCTGGGTGGCATCAGTGGGGCAGCAGCGAGAGATTGCTCTGAGAATTAGCTCAGATTTATAAAGGCCTATTTGAAGTTGAGACTAATGCGGAAGTCTGGATACCAGGAAAAATGTGGACCTAGGAATAAGGGCTTATTTCCACCTGAAGCTCTAAAAATCCTCCAGGCTCCCGGACCCAGAACAAAGCATAAGATTCGGAGAAAACAGATTCGTTAGCTTTCTGTTGTTTAATGACCGTTTGATATTTTATTTTTAAAACGTGAACTCTGCGGATTATGTAGGGGTTCCAGCGTTTACGTTTTCGAGTGTCAAGTGGATGGGGCTGACTGCAGCCTAGCTGGGAGACCAACACCCGCTGCGTGATGATGGCAGCCAGGCAGCTGAGCTAAGCTTATTTGTTTGGTAAGTCCGGGTGGAAACCAATAAAAAAACGTGTTTTGGGCCAATAGGGGAACACCAGATTAGCCAGAAAGTCACATGGGTAAAAAGTCACAGTCCAGTCAGTGGGTGCTTTTTGAAGGGATATTTGTTGTCTGGCTTAGGTGCACACCTTGCAGAAAAATGTGGCAGTGCAGCAGTCACATTCTAGTATACAAGTGGAGGCAGTGACACAGTGGATTTTCTCCTTGGGTTCCCCCTGAGGACCCTTCCTAAAAGCACCTACCGGTTGTGGCAGTGCAATGTCCACATCATGTTGTGTAGATGATACTCAGGCACCATGGGTCTTCTGTCTCTGGGCTTCCCTTGAGTCCTGCAGCATGTGGGACCCTTGCGTAGAGTGCTGCAGTGCACAATGTGGTCCTAGGGTTTAAGCGGGTGGCTGATGCACAAAGGATAGACCCTGCTGAGTGCCTGACATGGTAGTGTACTTTGTTGGTGACTGGATATAGGTCAGAAGGAAGGCTATAGCAGATCACTCTGCTCCTGCCAAGGCTTGTGCTGCTGCTAATTGACAAACAAGCAGGGGCAGACTGACCATTTGGAAACTCGGGCACTGCCCGAGGGCCCGGGGTCAGTAGGGGGCCCCATGAGATGCCCCTGGTACCTTTTTCATAGGCTTTTTTGAGTTTGGGCAAGGACACAGGGGCCCCATGATCCCCTATTGCCCGGGGGCCCCATGAGTTGTCAGTCCGCCCCTGCAAACAAGTGTCACGTTGGGGGAGATTTACTAAAAAGCACATCACTCTGTGACCGGTGACCATATGGGGGTTATTTACGAAATCCGGAGAGTGCGGAATCTGGTGCAGATCTGCATAGAAACCTGTCAGTTTCCAGGTTTTATTGTCAAAGCTTAATTGAAGAAGCTGAAGTTAGAAGCTGATTGGTTAACATGCACAGATTTTGCACTCTCCTGCTTTAGTAAATCCACCTCTTTACTTTTTTAACAGTCATAAAAATAAAAGACTCTTGCTACACCATCCTAGGTACTCCACTGCCTCTTCCTACCATTATTTATTATTATTAATATTACTATTATTATACAGGATGTATATAGAATTTGTTCAGCGTTTTACAATGTAAAGGGAAACAATACAGCAACTATACAATTTACTACAAGAGGGTTAGAAGGGCCCTGCTCCTGGATGCTTACAATCTAATACATACTTCATATTTTTTGTGTACCCCTGGATGGCAAACACTGGGATGGAGTATAATTGCTATTGAGAAACTTTTTTTCAGAACCAGGGAAGAATCGGGAAGCCATTTCTCCACATATTTTGAATGTAATAATTTAAGGACGTATGTTTTACTTATGAGATGTGTGCATATATACTGTACATATACACACACCTAGAAAGTATCTTAAAATATTATACCTCCAGGTGGCAGTAAAGGTCCACCGATTGAGCATCTGGACATCTTCCATTCTCACCAGCAGGATATTCACTTCTTGTTTATACTGTATCAGTCAGTGGGGGAGGTTAAATTAGAAGAAAGGAACACATATAAACACAGTTGCATATATTTTTTTCAGGCTATTTTTGTCCCCCTGTACAGTTTGTTGAGCTTGTCCTGTTCTGTGTCACTGTATAAATTTTACCTCCAAAGCATATGAGGCTATATTTATATTGACGGTAAGATGATATTATTTAAAATGTTAAAACTTTATTGCATCCTCACTGCATCTACACAAGACTATGCACCGCAATACTAATTGGATTCATATATAATGCCTTTACTTTCAACTTCATGGGTAAATCTTACATTAAAAAGTGCTCCGGTTGAGTAAAACTCATGCTAGTTTTTTTTAAAGTTTTGGAAAGAGTATTAAACAGTTGGTATAGGATTTTATTGCTGTCCCTGTTGGTCTGTTAGGGGGATTCCCCTTTCTCAGTTCTCCAGATTGTGGTGCTGTGCCCCTTTACATGGATAATCAGTGGTAATGATATTTATAATTACATAAATGTTTTCAACCATAAACGGATGCGCTGCTGATAATCAAAATTAATATCAAAACAAAGTGCTATTCCTATGTGTCTTGGTATGTGGACGCCTCAGTCTTCATCCAGTAATACTGGGTTGGTATCACTAGAAGATACCGCATTTAAGCCAGCTTTTTCACTCCAAACAGAGAGAGCTCATTATTGTAAAACAGTTTTTAAAAATCCAACATTTATTAAATAAAAATCTCTTCATTGGCTTCCCTTATCCTATCATATTAAGTTCAGAATACCAACCACAACATGCAAGACCATCCACAACATGTATTTTTCTATGGTTGAACTGGATGGACTTTTGTCTTTTTTCAGCCAGACTAACTATGTAACATTGCGCCCAGCTACATCACTATCCTCATCTGGAGACATTGCCCAAATCGTCCTCTCTGCTCCTCCCAAAGACCTCCTGCTCTCTAGCTTCCTTGTTACCTCCTCCCACGCTTGCCTCCAGTACTTCTTCTGATCCTTTCCCATCCTCTGGAACTCCTTACTCTAGTATGTCTGGTCAGCTTCTACCCTGTCTGCCTTTAGGCGATCCTTGGAAACTCCCTTATTCAAGGAAGCCTACCCCACCTCCACCTAAGAACTGTACTTGAGTCACCTCCATTAGGTCATCCCCATACATTTTGTACTACCTCCCCCTCCCTTTAGATTGTAAGCTCCATGAGCAGGGCCCTCCTAATCCTTCTGTATTGAATTGCAATGTAATTGTACTGTCCCCCTTTATATTGTAAAGCGCTGTGTAATATGTTGGCGGTACATAAATTCTCTATAATAATAATAATAATAAGCTACTCACATTCAGATTACAAAGAAGTACATGTATCTCATATATTCATGGGGTCACAGCAAGGGAACTTCCTACTTCTGGAATGACATTCTGACATCACCTGGCTCCGCCCTTACACATTACATCACTTGTCACGTAATTTCATCAGAGGAAGATTGTTCAGTTGGTGTGAGAACACATTTGGTGAAAAATGTTAGGTGGTAGCACACAAGTTTGTATTTTTTTATTTGCCATTACATATATGACCAGTGGGAAGGATGACCCTTACATAGATTGTTAGTGAGTGCCATTTTACATTGGGAATCAATGGGAAGGATGTCCATTATATTGGGGAGCAGTGGGAGGAAAGTCCCTTACAAAGACGGTCAGTGAGAAAGATTCTCCTTACGTAATTTGTCAGGGAGAAAAAAGTACATTACATAACTGGTCAGTGGAAAGAATGCCCCATTATCACATGGCTTAGATTGTAAGCTCCAAGGAGCAGGGCCCTCCTAACCTTGTATTGAATTGTATCATTGCTGTATTGTCTCCCTTTATATTGTAAAGCGCTGTTGGCGCTATATAAATTGTGTATAATAATGTCTGGGATATAAATGCGCATTACATAAATAATCAATGGGAAGGATAACGCCTTACATAAATGGTCAATGGAAAGGCATACCTCTTACATAAATAGTCAGTGGAAAGGATGTCCCATTTTTACCTTGATGGTCAGAGAAGGATGCCCCTTGGATAGAAAGTAAGATGGAAGGATTCCTCTTTCACACTGTAAATGGTCAGTGCATAGATGGCCTGTAGGAAGAATGCACTATTACACTAGTGGTTAAAGAAACAAATAGCCCAATACACTGGTGATCAGTGGCAAGAACGCCCTGTCACACTTGGGTCACTGGAAATATTTCCCCATTACATTGGGGGTCAGCAGAACATACAGCATACCCCATTGCATTGAAGGTCAGTGGAAAGAATGCCCTGTTAAACTGGGAGTCAGTGGAAAGAATGTCCTATTATATTGGGGATCTGTGGAAAGGATGCCTCTAGATGATTAGCACAAATAATTACCCTTTGCATAGATGGTGAATAGGAAGAATGCCCCCTTTACAAACAGCTAATAAGATTGGTGTCTGTTGTTACTTTTTTTTTTTTTTAAGTCCGCAAACGTGCAACTATAACGAAAAAACCCGTAAGTGTTCACAAAAAAGTGCAAGTGCAAAACACCACACAAAAAGTGCACTTAAGGGTGTGCTTTTGTCCTACCCCCGAAGGGGTTGGACCGCTACCCTGATCCCCGGGGGCACGAAGCTCCTGACAGGGACAAGGTTCCCATTTGGTCCTCCTGGCCAAAAGGCCTGGTGGACCACCGTTCCTTATGCCCAGCCGAAGCCGGACATCCAGTACTAGGCCAGGGGGTTCTCCCGAAGAGAAAACCCCCTAGGGACAGGGGAGGAAGGAACCGTAGGGCCACACATCCTCCCCCTAGACTTCAGGGCAGGCCCGAGGACCCACACCCTCCATCCTGTGAAAGAAAACACACACAAAAGTAAAAAGTGACAAACGTGGGGTGAGGAAAATAAATAAATAAATAATTAAATAAATCTATAAAAATAATAAAAAGTGTCGTGCCCAAATTGTGCACTGACCAGACCCTGAGGCCTGTAGCAAAGGTGTCTGTTGTTACTTACCTGAGATGAGAGCAGAGACTTCAGTAGTCCCAGGCCCCGGGGGGAAATCAGTCTGCCACTGCTCAAGGGACCCTTAGCAGCCTCTGGGAGACCCCATGGGTTCCACAGAAACCTGGTTAAGAAAGGCTACTGTTTAAGGGGCACCGGTATAAAGGACAGGCAGAAAGAGGAACAGGTTAACATTAGTGAATTTGACTACTTCGAATATTTTTTTTTTACCTTGTTAAGTGGCTCTTTAACAGTCTGAGGTTAGTAACAGTCCTTGAAAAAAAAAAAAAAAGTCTATAAAAGTATAACTTCATGAGTTGGCTTTCATTTTTTTTCAGCACTTCATTATCCCCCAATTATAGACACATTTCTCTTAGTGCACTCTATTTGCTATTATGTTTGTATGTAACACTTATTGCTCTGCATGCTTTGGCTAGCACAGCCCATCATTTTACAAGTACAGAGAACTAGAGGTCATTTGCCAAAACAATTAGTTTCTGAAATACACGAGAACACATTCAAAAGCCTTTTCCCAAAGAGCTTAGCGTACATATGGCAGCGTCACATGCTCAACCTGCAAAAAGTTAAATTCTGGAGCCACTTCCCTGTATTACTGGAATTCTTAAACACCAAATATGTGCTAGTACAAGCAAAAGGCAACATGCGGAAGGATTATAGTACACATGAGAATTTAGGGGCGGTTTGGACGCATATAAAGGGATTGGGACATGTTCTCAGGGAAAAAGTCAGGCAATTATTTTTATATAATATTTAACCCCATGTTTTCCAAAGCATGGTAGGTGTGTGTACTCAATCTAATACTGGACGGTATGAGGCAAAGCTCCAGATTTCTGTTTATACTATTGATAGTATCTTGTGGCAGCCACTGGAGAGAACATTGTGATTAAACTGATGTAATATATATTTGTGCAGTCAGTGAAGTTAGTTTGGATAAATTAAAGGTACACTCCAGTCAAAATGGAAAACTATGCATTAAAATGAATACAGGAAACATCGCCTACCTGCTTAATTCTTCAGTGTACAGCACCGGTCCAGTACTATGGTGTGTTTTGGTGCATTAGGAAGCTCATTTTAAATGAATGAACTTCCTCAATGCAACACATGTGCCACAACAGTGTGAATCCAACCTTTTAAAGGTTACAAAATTAATATTAAAAAAAAAAGCGTATAGCCACGCCTTCTATTTTGGCATGCCCTAACAAAGGAGGTCTGACCATTAAATCTTAGCTCCTATGGTATAATCGGAGCATCCTGTGCTTAGCTTCATGTCTCCCAACTGGGCTGCATTTCAACTGTTTGTCCACTTAAAAAAAAAAGTAGGCAGTCATTTTAATTGGTTGTGAACCTGTCATGTCCCACAAATGATATAATGTATCTTTAGTGGTAAGAAGAAGAATACTCATGTCTGCCTTCTAATCAGTTCCTTTGTACCTGGAGATGACTCTGGATCTTAGACCCAGGCTCTATATGCACCTACCCTCATAGAACTAAATCCCATCCCCTGTCATTTGGCTGCCAAATACCAGAGTCTCTAAGCTTAATCGAGACTTTGGCAATTAAAATTTAAATTGCAGGAGGAGAAGCCTTAATCTTGATGTGGTGGAAATTGAGGTAATGTATACAGCTTAGGATTCATGACCAAACTAGGGTACAGAGAAATTAATATGAAAGAAAGTATAAACAATGTAAGAGCGCTGCACTCCCGACAGCCCGATCTCAAAAGATAGTAAGGAATGGCCCTCAGCCTTGGAGGCCTGAGGCTGTCCTTACTAACCTTTGAGATGGGGCTGTTGGGAGTGAGGCGCTCCTGCATTGTTTATACACGATACTTTTGAATGAGAATCAGAGACACCGGCACCCATACTAGTGTAGATCACCGTAGAAGAAACTTGAGTGCTTTAGAGTGGTGCTCCATTTCAGTAGGAGTTGCTGAAAGAAACTGTACTACACTGTATCAGTAATGTTACTTTGCATACTCTGTAGAACATGCCAGGTTCACTTTAAAAACCAGGATATTGCTCTTGTAACTGATTAAAAATGGTATAACTTGTATAACTAATTTAAAACTGGTTCCACTTTTTATGCCATTTTGAGAGCAGCTAATTGAGTCCAAGACTTTACCACACCTACACAATACTGCGCTGGCACAACTTCTGTGGAGCAGAATAGAGTTCATTTTTATCTACAACATGCTGATAGGAAGGAGAAACCATTCATGGCTAATATTCACATTCCATCATATGCACTTGTAGGATAGAGACATAGAAAGGCCATAAAAGTACGGAGTGGAGTACTTGAATTCAAATTTTTATACCTATAGAAATATTTATCAAAGGTATACGTTACCATTGGTCAACTCTTTCTAAAACGAATAATTCAGTTTTGCAGGTATGGCTGGCAAGTTAAATGATACACTGCCTTGTTGTAGGTCTGAGGTACTTGATCGGCATATGCCCACCATAATTCCCATTTACACCCAACTGCCACTGTCAAAAAGTCAAGTAATGGTTTCATACTTGCTCAGTAAATTGTTATTAATTTGTATTGTGATCCAGTAACGCTGTCCACTACAGGCCTTCAGTTTTGATGGTTTTTACTTATCCGTGTCATAGTATAGCTGGTAGTAGTTAGCCATGTTTAACTGGACTTGTTCTGTAATGTGAAGGAAGTTATCCAAACAGATTCTTCAGTTCTAATTAGTGTCAGGAACATAATCCCAGCCCCTTCAGTATGTATAGATGATGGATTATTATTCTGTCTCCAAGCGAGAATTTTAGAGGACATAAAAGTAATGTAAAACTTTTAGAATAAAGTTGAAAAATATTGCTCAGACTTTGGTAGGAGTATAATGCCTGCACAGAGTCAGCAAGGGAGAGGGTGTGACTGTATTTTCATTCAAAATTGAAACTTGCTCCTGTTTCAGCGTGCATGGTTGCATTTCACTAGAAACAAAAAACACAGCCCGTGGCATCCTTCCCTCATGAAAAATATTTGAAATTGAAGTCACATTTTCTTGACAGAATTGGGTCTAGGGGATTTTTTCTCTCATTACCTTCACATGTTTAGCAATCTAGACTTTAGAAGTGGAAAAATTGAAATATTCTAAAAAAAAACAATAATAATGTAAAAATTTTGCCATGGTCGTAATCTCTTTTAATATGCAAAATTCATTTGGTGAGAAAAATTATTAATAATTTCGCAAAGTGTGAGGTTACTCACACTTTCCTCAAAAAATATTGCCGACTGGAATGGGCAAGCCTTGTGTGTGTGGCCAAATAAAGGAGTGACCTGAATATTGGATGTAAAATTTCAATAAAAGCACTACAAACTGGTTACAACAGACTTCAAATCCTGTTAAAGGGAACATTACAGGAACCACATGGAGGCTGCCATTGCTGCTTTAATTCTAAAAATTCTAGTTGCTTAGTGGTCACGTTGACCCTTTTGTTTCAGTACTTAGAGTCACTGACTAGGAACATGAATGCAGTCTTTACTTTCCAAATGGGCATAGTTGTTTCTGATTTATGACTGAACATATCGAAGCCAGTAGACATTAGGGATGCAATTGCTATGCACATTTACAGTCTTCAATTTTAGGATACAAAGAATGGTAAAAGTCATGTAAATTCTAAACAACTTCCATACTGGCACTATAAAATGTCAGAAAAAAATATCTTCAGTAACAACAGCAACCTGAGCTTTTTATTAAAGTATATCTACAATATACCCAAACTTTTTTTTTTGTTTTGGATAGAGTGGGCTAGATTAGAACTCCTGTTTGGTTGTCTTGCCCTCGGAGGCTGTGTTTGAGAGATACCTTCACTTGCTGTTCGGTAAAAAGATGTAAATGAAGTAACTTTGTGGACCTTGCGAGTTGTACTTTAACCACTTCAAGTCCGGACACTTTTACTGCCTTCCTGTTCGGGCCAATTTTCAGCTATCACACTTTGAATGACAATTGCACGGTCATGCAACACTGTACCCATATGAATTTTTTAGCATTTTTTTTAGACAGATAAAACTTTATTTTGGTGGTATTTATTCACCACTGGGATTTTTATTTTATTTTGCTATATAAAGGAAAAAGTCCAAACATTTTGAAAAAAAAGTATTTTTCTTATAAAAGTTTGCAAATGCCTGAGCCAGCCAGTCCCACCCCTTCCACTCTAGTGAGTGCTGGAGGGGCAGAACAGAGAGCCTTTGACTGACAGTCACCGTCTCTCGGGTCACTGAAGACTGAGAACCGAGCTATCAGTGGTCTTTGATCACTCAGTTCTTGGGCTTAGAGGCAGCAGGGAGACAGACGCAGCATCGGACCAATGCTACATCCACCTAGGTGAGTATGGCTGTTTGTTTTTTCCTTGAGATCCATACAAGAATTGTGTGTAACACTTTATTACTTCTCACAGATGTCATAGTACACCCTGACAAGACCTTTAGCTTTTTCTTTTCCAGAGAAATGGAGCAATCTTGATTTAGGTATCATCCAGGGTCAGCATCTACTTTTGGACTAAGATGCTGGTTTGGAGATGAAACGGTCCTGTAATTCCTGGTGTCTGTGTAGTTCTTGGCTATGTTTGCAAATGTCTGATAAAGATCAGCCCATCCTGCAGTTTCTTGCCTTTGGCTTGCTACAAAGCTAATAAATTGCAGTTTAATCCCTGGGGAAGAGGAGAAGAGACTGAGGAAATGCTTCCTTCCGCCTAAAGCAGTCTGAAGGCATCATCCTAGCCCAGGCACAGTCATGGAGCTGATGGACTGCTTTGTATTGATTGAAAAAAGTACAAAAAAAAAAAAAATATATATATATATATTTATATATATGTGTCTGTATATTGTGACATACCAGGAAATAAAAGGAAAAAATAAAGACCTTGTAAGGATCTTTTTTTTAAGCGGTTGTTAACCCATACATATACCCAGTGCAGTGATTATCCACAGGTTATACACAGAGATGAGACAAGTCGTCCTACATAAGTTGTACCTGTTTATCTACAGTTATTTTCTCTACATCTGTTCAAAGTGCTGAATTTATACAGCTTGTCTGAGCTTCCAGAAAGCAGGGGGCGGGGAGCTGAAGTTACACTCAGTGAGGAGAGCTGGAAAACTTGTTAGAAGTGACTCATACTGATAGCAGAGGAGTGAGGCAACAAACAGAAATGACACTTAG